>NW_027637012.1:0-5000 GCF_951216825.1 Electrona antarctica
AGAGAGAGAGAGACAGAGAGAGAGAGAGAGAGAGAGAGAGACAGAGAGAGAGAGAGAGAAAGAAAGGGAGAGGAGGAGGTGGAACAGTGCAGTGCCATTTTCCTTTATAGCCATTAAATATTTCCATACAGTATTGCTGCCTGTATAAGCTATACTGCTGTAACTGCTGTAGGGGCGACTGTGGCTCAAGAGGTAGAGCAGGTCGTCCAATGATCCATAGGTTGGCGGTTCGCCTCCTGTCTACATGTCGAAGTGTCCTTGGGCAAGACACTGAACCCCAAATTGCTCCCGATGACGTGCTGGTTGGTACCTTGCATGGCTTCCGCCGCAATCGGAGTGTGAATGTAATGCACAATCTATGTAAAGCGCCTTGGATAAAGGCGCTATATAAATGCACCATTTAACAGCTGTCTGTCTGTCTGTCTGTCTGTCTGTCTGTCTGTCTGTCTGTCTGTCTGTCTGTCTGTCCCTCCTCCAGCCACTCCCAGCATCAAGGCCATCAGCCCCAGTGAGGGTTGGACCACAGGCGGCGCCACTGTCATCATCATCGGGGACAACTTCTTTGACGGCCTGCAGGTCATCTTTGGAACCATGCTGGTCTGGAGCGAGGTGAGAGAGAGAGAGAGAGAGAGAGAGAGAGAGCAGCTCGACCTGATAGGGAGTGTGTGCGTGCGTGTCTGCGTAATAGATGTGCACTTAAGTCCAATACGTGCTCCTTTCCGATGTTGGAAAGTCTTCCGGTTTGGAAAGGCTTTCCGAACTATAGTTGGGAGAGTCGGTCAGTCAATCTGGAGGTGCACATCAGGTTCCTTTCTGAAGCTCGGAATGACTCAGAACGTCATGTCACCTCCCTTTCCGAAGAAACGTTTTGACGTTGGAAGGAAGGAGGCCACCGTGATTGTGTCTCAATATTTTCAAAATCGTCTTGAAAACTGAGCGGCAGAATCACACTCTTTGTTTCCTAGCTAGTAACAGCTTAGCAGCTTTGGATGTTGATGATTTAATCTCCACTACCAGCCCTTATCAACACCATGCAATGCAGCCAGTTCCACATACTGACGTTGTTGTCAGCCATTGTCCGAATATTACTAACTAAATCTAAATCTACCTCTAAATGTCCATATTGCCTGCATTGCGTGGTCCAGATAAAAACACACTGGTGATTATCATTCGAAGCAGGTGAACAGCTCTTATTTTTGTCGTCTTGAAAACCATGCAAGACGCCTCATTGCAGGCGGATCCGCTCTGTCGTTGGTTGTGCCTGGCGTGACCGTGGTGACGGCTGCCTTGTTAGAGTGTGCGTGCGTGCGTGCGTGCGTGCGTGCGTGCGTGCGTGCGTGCGTGCGTGCGTGCGTGCGTGCGTGCGTGCGTGCGCTACAGTACAGTGTGAGGAGAACATCTGCCACATGACTAAAATGTAAATGTAGTGTATGTGTGTGAAACGGGAGGTCAACCAGCAGCGTCGCCAAACACGCTTTCTCTTTAGTACAAGAATAATTCTATAAAAAGCTGCTATATTATCTCTCTGAAAGGTGAACGGGGCCAGAATGAAAGCCTGGCTAAGTGAGCAATGAAAGGGACAGTCAGAACAGCGCGCGTGCACACACACACACACACACACACACACACACACACACACACACACACACACACACACACACGCACACACAGAGTCACACAAACATAAACGGCAGGCTCTGGCAGCGTCGCTGATAGCTTTGAGCGCTGCTAGCTTTGAGCGCTAGTTGGGCGTCACGAGTGGGGAAAACAAGCTCTCGGCGAGGTCTCATCTGTGTTTTGTCTCGTTACCGACTCCTTCAAAGAGCCTTCAGTGTGTGCACATGCACGCACACACACACACACGCACACACCCACGCCTGCACGGACGCATGCTCGCATGCACGCACACAGACAAATACGTGGCAAGTGGGCTCATCATGCCGCGTTAAGTGGGCCTGTTTAAGACACAGTGGCGCTTTAATGTGGCTAATGGCAGCTAGACAGGCTTGTGATGACAGCCAGCCGCGGAGACGAGTGCATCATACATATTCCTATAGCGGGTGTTACACAAAGCTGCGTGCTTTGCAGGGGCCAGTGTGTTTTATTCATAAACAGATCGTCGCTCGCGTTTGAACCTCTCTTTACAGAGTGCGTGTCAACAACCATCAGCGTCCCGCGCGGGGGACTCACGGTGACATTGCCTCGGGCTACCGGAGAGACACCTGAGGGCTTTTCCTCACAAAAAAGGCATCATTTTCAGGCTGATTATACAGACAAAGGGAGAGAGAGAGGGAGAGGGAGAGAGAGAGAGCGATAGAGAGAGAGGGAGAGAGAGAGAGAGAGAGAGAGAGAGAGAGAGAGAGAGAGAGAGAGGGAGAATTGAATTGAATTGAATTGAGATGGAAATCCGAGACAAAGCGTCCTCTTAAAGGGATATTTCACTTTCAAAAAGATATCTTTTGGTAATTTTATCATATTCTCAGGCTTATGTGAACAACAGTTTTTAAGTTGCTCGATTCAGAATTTTAGATATTTGATATTCATTTTAGCTGCCCCACCCCCTTACTATATACAAACCCATTGTAACTTCAAACTGCATTTTAACCATGATAGATTCAGCAATCTACCTGTCCTTTTTTATGGTGAGCAAGTAAGACTTGTCGAGCCATGAGGCCCATAGGGCCTTCTGTAGCGTGAGGCAGCTTGATGTACAAGTACACCCCTGGACATGATGTACAAGTACACCCCCTGGACATGACGCTAGTATGTCGCAGGGACTTACCCCAAGCCAACCCTTGATGCTGAGTGCCAAGCAGGGAGGCACTGGGTCCCATTTGTCTTTAGTATGACCCGGGTCATACTAAAGGTTATATGTTCCTCAAATATGACATTAATTGGTGGCAACTCAAACATTAAAGGCCATTGACAGACAATGAAGGGAACATTTACGTCATATCATCATGAGATGATGTATAATGATAAGAGCGCCCCTCACTTCACACATGTGTGAATTTTAAAGTGAAATATCCCTTGAATGATTAACCCATTTAATAAACCCGTTAATCGCGTTATATACCGATCATACAGGGGGTTGTTTTGTTGTTGTTGTTGGTGTCACACTGACTGTATGTACATTTTTGTCCCCTGTGGCGCTCCGTAGCTGATCACACCGCACGCCATCCGCGTGCAGACCCCGCCCAGGCACATCCCCGGGGTGGTGGAGGTCACGCTGTCCTACAAGTCCAAACAGTTCTGCAAGGGCACGCCGGGACGCTTCATCTACACAGGTACAAACAACCCGCCGGCACGCACACACGCACACACACGCACGCACACACACACACACACACACACACACACACACACACACACACACACACACACACACACACACACACACACACACACGCACACGCGCGCACGTTTGCTTACGTGTACAGAGCTGGGAAAACAGATGACGCAGCAGAAATAAGCATTCCATACCCTCCTCCTCCTCCAGTAATGTACAGAACGCTGGTCAGCTGTGTGAGGATGACAGAGCGCACGGCAGCAGCAGGGTCATGACATCACCACAGGGAATGATGACCTAACAGGAAGTTGAACAACGGCGCTGTGTCCTGTGTGTGCGTCCAGTTACTGTTGTTATACTATTCCGCAATCTCTCTTTTTCTGCATTTATTTGATGTAAGCTGACAGGAAATGGTGGGGGAGAGAGGTGGGGAGTGACAGAGGTCGTGGGGATCGGGAGTTGAACCCGCGACGCGCTGTCAGGCTGGGTTAGCAGCCTATAGCTGCCCGGACCACTATAGGTCGACCAGGGACACTATTCTGCAATCCTTGAATGCTAACTACACCTGAGAAAGGAAGCTGTTCATCGTTTACGTTCACCACATCTTTTTTTTTTTACTTTTTCATTTCTTCAAAATATACTTTTTGATATATGGGTGGTAGTGGGGACATTCTCTTGAGTGTACAGGGTTTGATGAGGGCCCAGGTAGGGCTGGGCCTTAATTTTCGGAACCTGTTGAGACCTCTAGTTTTGCGCCTTCTCCCGGGCGCGGCTGCACTAATAACTTTGGGGCAGGCCCGTCTAGAGTTTAAATGGACAGGTATCAGTCCAAAGGGAGACATCGAAGAGGAAGGTTGGATGGTGAAGGATCAACATTTGGGATGTCAGAAGAGGGCAGCTCCATATATGGAGATATATGGGTTTGAGGTCAGATGTAGAGTTGCTGCATGGCCAATATTGATGACATCAGGGATCTCCATATATGGGCTTAATTGCGACAGCAGGATCTCCATCCCTGATGATGTCACATGATGTCACGAGACCTGGGCACCATATATCATATGGGGGCATTCCCATGTATGGGCATATTGAGTGACTGACGGGAAATGTACAATTTCATAGTAAATGCGAGCTGCGGTCGCAATAACATTATAAATCAGCGGAATTCAATGTCGTGGTGGAGATCCGAGTGTATTCAGGTTTTCATTTACAGCCCAACGCTACACACCAGCTGCTTTCACTAATGACTTGCATCCTCTCTGGTCGAAGCTGTTAATCAGTGAAATAAGCTGTTGTAGTGTTGTGGTTGGACTGAAGACCTGCAGACTTGATCTATCATGTTAAGTGGCACATAACACAATGAACCACTATTCACTAGCCAGCGAGCACGGTCAGGACCTGGACACATAACACAATGAACCACTATTCACTACCCAGCAAGCACAGTCAGGACCTGGACACATAACACAATGAACCACTATTCACTACCCAGCAAGCACGGTCAGGAACTGGACACATAACACAATGAACCACTATTCACTAGCCAGCAAGCACGGTCAGGAACTGGACGAATTAGTCACGTCTCTATTGGGGACAGATTATGTCATATCATAACTAGATATGGCCCAGAATAAGCTATATTATTTCAACTTTTGAAGACGTCCTGGAAATGACATAAAGATCATTCTATTGTATTGAACGTTCTGAACGT
>NW_027637012.1:10000-12271 GCF_951216825.1 Electrona antarctica
TGGTTTTTTAACCAGCGGTGTAGAGCGGTGGTTTTTAACCAGTGGTGTAGAGCGGTGGTTTTTAACCAGTGGTGTAGAGCTGTGGTTTTTAACCAGTGGTGTAGAGAGGTGGTTTTTAACCAGCGGTGTAGAGCGGTGTTTTTTAACCAGCGGTGTAGAGCGGTGTTTTTTAACCAGCGGTGTAGAGCGGTGGTTTTTAACCAGCGGTGTAGAGCGGTGGTTTTTAACCAGTGGTGTAGAGCGGTGGTTTTTAACCAGTGGTGTAGAGCGGTGTTTTTTAACCAGTGGTGTAGAGCTGTGGTTTTTAACCAGTGGTGTAGAGCGGTGGTTTTTAACCAGTGGTGTAGAGCGGTGGTTTTTAACCAGTGGTGTAGAGCGGTGGTTTTTAACCAGTGGTGTAGAGCGGTGGTTTTTAACCAGTGGTGTAGAGCTGTGGTTTTTAACCAGTGGTGTAGAGCGGTGGTTTTTAACCAGTGGTGTAGAGCGGTGGTTTTTAACCAGTGGTGTAGAGCGGTGGTTTTTAACCAGTGGTGTAGAGCGGTGTTTTTTAACCAGTGGTCTTACATATATTTCATGTATTCCAAATACACAGCCATAGATCGGTCCTAATCCTATCCGCGCACAGTTACCAGACTGACCTCGTCGGCATTTAAACTTATAGCACTGCCTGTGCACCCACACAATAATTAATTCCTAAGACTTGGGACTAGTTTCATATTCATTCGAAAGTTCTGGCAGAAATCAAAACTTTAGGAAGCACAAATGTATGGGGCACACAAAATAGGTTGTGTGATCAATTACCCAACACCAATCGCAACACACCTGCCAATTGTGTGCGCCATAATGTTTGTGCTTCCCAGACATCGACTGTTCCCAAAGGAAGTTTTTTACATTTTCAGTCTAGCTTTTCTTCATGTAAAAGTGGCGATATTGTACATGACATATGTTTTCTGCCAGAACTTTCACATGGATATGAAACTAGAGGACAATATCTGACTCAAAGTCACGCAGTGCTACAAGTTTACATGCTGACGTGGTCAGTCTGCCAGCTGCTCTGATAGGACTGATATATGGCTGTGGTCAGTCTGCTAGCTGCTCTGATAGGACTGATATATGGCTGTGGTCAGTCTGCTAGCTGCTCTGATAGGACTGATATATGGCTGTATGGGTCAGTCTGCTAGCTGCTCTGATAGGACTGATATATATGGCTGTATGGGTCAGTCTGCTAGCTGCTCTGATAGGACTGATATATATGGCTGTATGGGTCAGTCTGCTAGCTGCTCTGATAGGACTGATATATATGGCTGGGGTCAGTCTGTTAGCTGCTCTGATAGGACTGATATATGGCTGTGTGGGTCAGTCTGCTAGCTGCTCTGATAGGACTGATATATGGCTGTATTTGGTATTTGGAAAACATGAAATATGTAAGATATGTAGACATAGGGCAATTAACAATATTGGAAATGTGATGATTAGGAAAGCCAGACAATAATGCCAGACAATATTGTTGGCTGGTATGAGGGTCACAGAAAAAGCGAAACCAAGAGTCACTTGTCCAACAGACAAGTACAATTTGAATGCACTTGTCCGGGAAGATTTAATGCGGACAAGCCTTAATGTCAAGCCCTGTCAAGCTCAACAAAGCTCAACACACTCACGCGTTGAGCTTTCAAACAACCGCTTAAATCAGGCTTAAATAAAAATGTAGTCCAGTCAACCCCCGTTGGCATGCGCAGTACTGCTTCCGTAAGATTGCATTAGGAAAACCGGGGAAACAAATCGTACTGGCTGACAAACAACCGCTTTGTAAGCGGTTGTTTGATGCCTCAGTTAAAATGTTAGGTGCCTATGTTAAGTTTATCAACTGTATCTTGGTTCTGATACCTTTACTTTTTTAAATAAATACTGCGAAAGGGGTTTAATCCACTACTTGTGGAATTATAGCTCGACCCAGCTAGACTCCATTTCTACCAGCTTTCCTCGGAACCTCATCTCGGAGCTAAAGCATAGCAGCGTAGATATAGAGGTTCCAAACGGAGCTAGCACAATGCGTGCTCTCAGGTTTGATACTTTAAATACGTTTTTATACCAATACTTTTGTACTTTTACTCAAGTCTGTTTTATAGTGTTTCTACATTACAGGATACTTTTACTAAAGTAAAACATTTCAGTACTGTTTCCACCGTACGGCTCACGGCTGTATTTCAGTCTAAAAGAAAGGGGGGAAGAGATGGGGAGAGAGAGAGAGAGAGAGAGAGAGAGAGAGAGAGA
>NW_027637011.1:0-15341 GCF_951216825.1 Electrona antarctica
CAGTGTTCCCAACCTTTTTCATGTCAAGGACCCCCAAATTGACACTAATTAGCCCGCGGCGGACCCCCCCCCCCCCATTGAAAATGTATGCCAATTAAAGGACCCCCATAAGAGAAGATATTTTCAACCATTTTCATTTCAATGAAAATGGTTGACGTGCATTAGTCTACGGACTCCCATTTAATTTAATGGCATTTCTATCTCTGAGACCTCCAATTTCTGTTGTAAAATCAATGTTAATTTAACTCTGAGAGTGATACAAATGGAACCAAATGGACCCTTATCTGTCTGTGTAACTCCTTTATCTGTCTGTAACTCTCAGAGTTACACAGACAGATAAGGGTCCATTTGGTTCCATTTGTATCACTCTCAGAGTTACACAGACTTGGTTCCAAGCTATCATTTAGCATGGGGGACCCAACTGGACCTCTCGACCCCACTCTGGGAACCGCTGGTATTGGGTGAAAACGGATCATTTGAGGGGCAGAAGTATGGCTTGAGTGGGACAGAAAGGGGGCTTAACAACTAATTACTGAGGCTATAGTTGCTGTTAACCCATTTTGACCTGGGAACGATTCTACAAATATCTTCTAAATCCTGTTTTCTGAAAAAAAACCATGTTTCTATGTCAGTGGTTCTCAAACATTTTCATGTCAAGGACCCCCAAGATTATAATTGGCTGCCGACCCCCACCTTAAAATTTGAGTTAAAAACGTTCGCTCTGAAAGAATAATATATTCAAAGATTTGCGCCCCATTTTCACAATTAAAAAAAAATAGCAGACCTACAAGTTACAGACCTACAAAAAATAGCAGATCTACAAGCTCATAGCGCGGCACCGAGTGCCGCGCTATGAGCTTGTAGATCTGCTATTTTTCAACAGCTAAAGCATAACATAATGCTTAAAACACCAAAAGGGGTTTCCCGATGCCTTGATGTCATATTCCACCATATAACCCTAATGTTGCCGGTCATTTTGTTTTAAAACGCTGCTTTTGGTCATGGTGAACTTTAGCCTGTAGCCTATAGAGCAGTGGTTCCCAAACTTTTTCATGTCAAGGACCCCCAAATTGACACTAATTAGCCCCGCGGACCCCCATTTGAAGAGATATGCCAGGGATCCCACATAAGAGAAGAATGTTACGGCTCCAGCAGTGGATTCTCAACCCGTTTAATTTCAAGGACCCCCCAGTTTGACATGCATTAGTCTACGGACCCCCCGTTTAATGGCATTTCTATCTCTGGAATTTATATTGTAAAATCAATGTTAATTTAACTCTGAGAGTGTACAAATGCAACACTTTGTACACTCCCAGGGTCCATTTGGTTCCAAACTATCATTTAGCTGCATGGGGACCCCCTGGAACTCCTTCAAGGACCCCTGGGGGTCCCCGGACCCCACCTTGGGAACCACTGACCTAAGGGATATTTCTCATGTTAGGCCGATTTTAACAGGCTTAAAACAAACACATCTTGAAAGAAAAGAGACAATGAAATGAAAGAAAAGCTTTAGAACAGAAGGCCAACTATGCTCTATCAGGGGACTAACTTAGGGCTTCTGAACGCTGATGCCTGCGAGTCAATTCAATTCAATTCAATTCAATTCAATTCAATTCAATTCAATTCAATTCAATTCAATTCAATTCAATTCAATTCAATTCACTTTATTGGCATGAGAAAACATATGTTTACAGTCACAATGTGGGACACGAGCTATAGTAACATAGTGTTAACACTATGGACCAGATCTATAGTAACATAGTGTTAACACTATGGACCAGAGCTATAGTAACATAGTGTTAACCAAATGGACCAGAGCCAATCAGTTAGCCGACTACAGGCTTGACCACAATGTAGGTATTTATATGTACATATAAATCAGTCAACACCATTATTGTTTGTTATAAACACCTGTTGTAATGATGAGTGTTGTAATGATGAGTGTTGAATGATGAGTGTTGTAATGATGAGTGTTGTAATGATGAGTGTTGTAATGATGAGTGTTGTAATGATGAGTGCGTTTAATGCTCAGGTATATTAGGCCATACAATCTTCAGTTAATACCACCGTGTTGTGCGTGCGTGCGTGCGTGCGTGCGTGCGTGCGTGCGTGCGTGCGTGTGTGGGTCCGTGCGTGTGTGTGTGCGTGTGTGTGTGTGTGCGTGCGTGCGTGCGTGTGTGTGCGTGTGTGTGTGTGTGTGTGTGTGTGCGTGCGTGTGTGTGTGCGTGGGTCCGTGCGTGTGTGTGTGGATCATCCTGTGTGTGAAGCAGCTGAGTTGCTCTCTGATTGCCTACTGATGTAACACTCTCTCTGTTTAGTCACTCGACGTGTGTGTGTGTGTGTGTGTGTGTGTGGGGGGGGGGGTCATTTGAGGTTAAAGTCGGGTGTGTGTGAATATCAAGTCTTCAACAGAGCTCTATCTATCTATCTCTCTCTCTCTCTCTCTCTCTCTCTCTCTCTCTCTCTCTCTCTCTCTATCTCTCTCTCTCTCTCTCTCTCTCTCTCTCTCTAGTCTCTATATATATATATATATATATATATCTCCCTCTCTCTTTATATCTCTCTCTCTCTATCTCTCTCCTGCCTCAAAAATCTGCTTCTTATTCATTGGTTAATTGACTCTGCTGCTATAGGAGAAAATGCAATTATGTCACTCCCTTCACTTTGGGGCAATTTTCATGTTGGAAAATGACACATTATTTTGAATGGATAGAACTGTTTGGTAGTGTGTGTCATTATTTTTGCTGATATATTCTGAAGCTTCCTTTTTTTCCTTCTCATGTTTAGGGGATATTTGCACATATTTGGACATTTGCACATATTTGCACATATTTGGATATTTGCACATATTTGGATATTTTCACATATTTGCACATATTTGGATATTTGCACATATTTGGATATTTGCATGCACATAGGGGGGTGTTTGTCCTGCTGCGCGTCAGGCCCTAGTGGGGTTTGTCCCGCTGCGCGTCAGGACCTAGTGGGGTTTGTCCTGCTGCGCGTCAGGACCTAGTGGGGTTTGTCCCGCTGCGCGTCAGGACCTAGTGGGGTTTGTCCCGCTGCGCGTCAGGACCTAGTGGGGTTTGTCCTGCTGCGCGTCAGGACCTAGTGGGGTTTGTCCTGCTGCGCGTCAGGACCTAGTGGGGTTTGTCCCGCTGCGCGTCAGGACCTATTGGGGTTTGTCCCGCTGCGCGTCAGGACCTAGTGGGGTTTGTCCCGCTGCGCGTCAGGACCTAGTGGGGTTTGTCCCGCTGCGCGTCAGGACCTAGTGGGGTTTGTCCCGCTGCGCGTCAGGACCTAGTGGGGTTTGTCCCGCTGCGCGTCAGGACCTATTGGGGTTTGTCCCGCTGCGCGTCAGGACCTATTGGGGTTTGTCCCGCTGCGCGTCAGGACCTAGTGGGCTTTTCACAACTCTTATTTGCTCCATGTGGCGAATGGGGGGGTGCAGACCCTCTCCCTGCCAGTTGGCCGTATTACCGGGGTTAGTGGCTGCCAGCGGGGGGTGCGGCGGGGGCCAGCGGGGGGGGGGGCGGCGGGGGCCGTGGCACCGGGACAAGCTCCGAGGAACAATTTAGTCGGAGAGAAGAGGCTGGAAATGATCAATGATGCCACCTGCCTCGCCCACGTGCGTCCGGACGGCGCTGCCTCTCTCTCTCTCCCTCTCCCTCTCCCTCTCCCTCCCTCTCCCTCTCCCTCTCTCTCTCTCCCTCTCCCTCTCTCTCTCTCTCTCTCTCTCTCCCTCTCTCCCTCTCTCTCGCTTTCTCTCTCCCTCTCCCTCTCGCTCTCTCTCCCTCTCTCTCTCTCTCTCTCCCTCTCTCTCCCTCTCTCTCTCTCCCTCTCTCTCTGAAAAGCAGCAAAGCGAGGCGACGCCCCCCCCCCCCTCCTCTAAACATCTGCTTTGCACATCAACGATTTGAAATTGCCGTCTGAAATCACCACTCCAGGCCAATTTGGAGCTCAAGCCTGTTATTCTGACTTGCGTGCGTGCGATTGCGCGCATCTGTTTCTCTCTGTGTGCGCGTGTGTGCGTGTGTGTGCGTGTATGAGTGTGTGTATGAGTGTGTGTGTGTGCACGTGTGAACAGTATGTTTGATTGTGTGCCATGTGTGTGTGCACGTTGTGAGTGTGGGACTGCGGGTGTGTGTGTATAGCTATTCTTTAACTCAAAGTGTATAAATGGGCCTGTGCGTGCGTGCGTGCGTGCGTGCGTGCGTGCGTGCGTGCGTGCGTGCGTGCGTGCGTGCGTGCGTGTGTGCGTGCGTGCGTGCGTGCATTGTACAGTAGAATTTGACAATTAGATGTACAGTAGGTGTACAGTACAACAAGAGTTGTTTTAGAGAAATGGTTGTTTTAGAGAAATGGTTGTTTTATGTTTGAAACAGATTCATCTTGGGGTAAATATGGAGACGAGGTTTGGTTTAAGGGTTAGGGAGGGTTGGCGTCTGACGGTTGATTCATACTATCGCTCCATATCAGTGTCATGCAGATCTATGAGCTTGTAGATCTGCTATTTCTGGCTTTAAGGCTCATGGCTATATCAATGGCAAAGAAATTTGTAAAAATGGGCATTCGTAAAACCGCTGGCCCAAAATGATGTTCTTCTCACAAGTAAAGTATACAAACGTGTGTGTGTGTGTGTGTGTGTGTGTGTGTGTGTGTGTGTGTGTGTGTGTGTGTGTGTGTGTGTGTGTGTGTGTGTGTGTGTGTGTGTGTGTGTGTGCGCCGTCCTGCTCGCAATGTACGTGTGTGCGTGCGCGCATGTGTGCGTGCGTGCGTGCATCCCGTGTGTATGCATGTCAGCGCGGCCCTGGACATCCCAGCGCGGGGTGCTGAATGGGGGTCCCCCCCCCCGGTATAAGGTCATTGCTCTTGTGTTCCGGGGGGACTCGCTGGGGGGGACTCGCTGTGCATGCAGATTTGGGGGGACCGCTGAACCCCACGGCCTTGCGTGGCGCCCATATTAGGATGCCGCGGCGGTCGGCACGGGGAGGGTGGGGGGGTGGGGGGGGGGAGTTGGGGGTGGGAGTGTCCATATGCAACAGGGGGGGTGGGATGGTGTCCATATGCAACAAGGGGGGGAGGGGGGGGGGGGACTTGACTTTTTGGCTGCCGCTGGGAAGCCAGTATTTGTCACGTTTACACATTTAACCCGTTTTGGGCGGGAACGTCTTTTCGTGTTTTTAAGCATTATGTCGTAGCTATATTGAAAAATAGCAGATCTACAAGCTCGTAGCGCGGCACGCTATACAAGCATGTAGATGTGCGACTTTTGAAAAATCGAACATGTAGATCTGCGACTTTTGAAAAATCGTGAAAATGTGGCGCAAATCTTTTAATATATACTCTTTCAGAACAGAACGTTCTGGTCTGGGGGGGGGGGGGGGTCCCTGGAACAACATATTTTCAGATGGGGGTCGGGGGCCAAATACATATAATTCTGGGGGTCCTTGACATGAAATAGTTTGAGAACCACTGATACAGAAACATAGGATTTTCAGAAAACTGCCAGGATTTAGAAGACTTTTAGTATAATCTAGTGTCAGGTGTAAAACGGGTTAAACCGACAATTAATTGTCACACAAATAACTTGCGATTAACGATTTGTCATCATAATCATCCTCATCATCATAACCTTAATAATAGAAATTGCTGAAATATACCCAGAAATGACTGGTATTTGCATACTGTACATTGCATCCATCTAGCAGCATGGCCTGCATGGTGTGTGTGTGTGTGTGTGTGTGTGTGTGTGTGTGTGTGTGTGTGTGTGTGTGTGTGTGTGTGTGTGTGTGTGTGTGTGTGTGTGTGTGTGTGTGTGTGTGTGTGTGTGCGCGGCAGCATGGCCTCTTGTATGACAGAGTAGATCCACTACAGGGTCTACGGACCCCCATTTAATGGAATTTATATATCTTAGTCAGACCCCAATTTATATCGTAAAATCAATGTTAATGTAACTCTGAGAGTGTACAAATGGAACCAAATGGACCCTGACCGGTCCATTTGGTTCCATTTGTACACTCTCAGAGTTACAAAACCATAAGGGTCCATTTGGTTCCATTTATACACTCTCAGAGTTACAGACCAGGGTCCATTTGGTTCCATTTATACACTCTCAGAGTTACAGACCAGGGTCCATTTGGTTCCATTTGTACACTCAGAGTTACAGACCAGGGTCCATTTGGTTCCATTTGTACACTCTCAGAGTTACAGACCAGGGTCCATTTGGTTCCATTTGTACACTCTCAGAGTTACAGACCAGGGTCCATTTGGTTCCATTTGTACACTCTCAGAGTTACAGACCAGGGTCCATTTGGTTCCATTTGTACACTCTCAGAGTTACAGACCAGGGTCCATTTGGTTCCATTTGTACACTCTCAGAGTTACAGACCAGGGTCCATTTGGTTCCATTTGTACACTCTCAGAGTTACAGACCAGGGTCCATTTGGTTCCATTTGTACACTCTCAGAGTTACAGACCAGGGTCCATTTGGTTCCATTTGTACACTCTCAGAGTTACAGACCAGGGTCCATTTGGTTCCATTTGTACACTCTCAGAGTTACAGACCAGGGTCCATTTGGTTCCATTTGTACACTCTCAGAGTTACAGACCAGGGTCCATTTGGTTCCATTTGTACACTCTCAGAGTTACAGACCAGGGTCCATTTGGTTCCATTTGTACACTCTCAGAGTTACAGACCAGGGTCCATTTGGTTCCATTTGTACACTCCCATCATCATCTCATACAATGAGATCAGTCATCGGTGACAAATTAATTCCTGTGGAAATGGTCTATTAAGTGTCTCCCTTTTACCCCCAACTCATTAGGATAACCACTACACCCTGCATGCACAGCCGGTTAAGACTGAGGTTAGGGTTAGTGACCTACGTGGCCGGTTAAGACTGAGGTTAGGGTTAGTGACCTACGTGGCCGGTTAAGACTGGGGTTAGGGTTAGTGACCTACGTGGCCGGTTAAGACTGGGGTTAGGGTTAGTGACCTACGTGGCCGGTTAAGACTGAGGTTAGGGTTAGTGACCTACGTGGCAGGTTAAGACTGAGGTTAGGGTTAGTGACCTACGTGACCGGTTAAGACTGAGGTTAGGGTTAGTGACCTACGTGGCCGGTTAAGACTGAGGTTAGGGTTAGTGACCTACGTGGCAGGTTAAGACTGAGGTTAGGGTTAGTGACCTACGTGGCAGGTTAAGACTGAGGTTAGGGTTAGTGACCTACGAGGCAGGTTAAGACTGAGGTTAGGGTTAGTGACCTACGAGGCAGGTTAAGACTGAGGTTAGGGTTAGTGACCTACGTGGCAGGTTAAGACTGAGGTTAGGGTTAGTGACCTACATGGCAGGTTAAGACTGAGGTTAGGGTTAGTGACCTACATGGCAGGTTAAGACTGAGGTTAGGGTTAGTGACCTACGTGGCAGGTTAAGACTGAGGGTTAGTGACCTACGTGGCAGGTTAAGACTGAGGTTAGGGTTAGTGACCTACATGGCAGGTTAAGACTGAGGGTTAGTGACCTACGTGGTCGGTTAAGACTGAGGTTAGGGTTAGTGACCTACGTGACCGGTTAAGACTGAGGTTAGGGTTAGTGACCTACGTGGCAGGTTAAGACTGAGGTTAGGGTTAGTGACCTACGTGGCAGGTTAAGACTGAGGTTAGGGTTAGTGACCTACGTGGCAGGTTAAGACTGAGGTTAAGGTTAGTGACCTACGTGGCCGGTTAAGACTGAGGTTAGGGTTAGTGACCTACGTGGCAGGTTAAGACTGAGGTTAGGGTTAGTGACCTATGTGGCAGGTTAAGACTGAGGTTAGGGTTAGTGACCTACGTGGCAGGTTAAGACTGAGGTTAGGGTTAGTGACCTACGTGGCAGGTTAAGACTGAGGTTAGGGTTAGTGAACTACGAGGCAGGTTAAGACTGAGGTTAGGGTTAGTGACCTACGTGGCAGGTTAAGACTGAGGTTAGGGTTAGTGACCTACGTGGAAGGTTAAGACTGAGGTTAGGGTTAGTGACCTACGTGGCAGGTTAAGACTGAGGTTAGGGTTAGTGACCTACGTGGCAGGTTAAGACTGAGGTTAGGGTTAGTGACCTACGTGGCAGGTTAAGACTGAGGTTAGGGTTAGTGACCTACGTGGCAGGTTAAGACTGAGGTGGTGTGGCAGCCATAAGGGTCTCTCCTCTGGTGCTGCAGGGATGGATCTGATTGGGTCTCTCCTCTGCATGGTGCTGCAGGGATGGATCTGATTGGGTCTCTCCTCTGCATGGTGCTGCAGGGATGGATCTGATTGGGTCTGTCTGGAAACGCTCGTCAAACATGATTAAAATCACTCTGGATTTGTCAGGAGCGTCAGACGAGACGAGAGACGGAGATGTTTAGAGGTTGTTGGGGCCGTGTCGGGGGGGGGGGGGGGGGCTGCTCTGCACGCTCCCGGGGATTCTGGCGCGGCGCGGCCGCCGTCTTTCTGCGGCGTATAGCTTTGGGGTTTTTTTTCTCATTTTTTTAATGATGTTTACCAGTGTTAAGAGGGGGAGAGATTATAGGCGAGGCTAACAGCGGAGATGCTTGTGGTGGAATCCGACACTCAGAGAGAGAAATGCCAACTGTGATTATCAAACCTCTTTTTATTTTACCGCCAAGTCTGATTTACATCAAGTCTCATTGAATCTACATTTATGTGTTAACCCATTCTGAACGGGAACCTGTTTTTTTTTAATTTAGCTATTGAAAAATAGCAGATCTACAAGTGGTGTGGTGGTGGGTGGGTGGGGGTGGCTTGGAAACTAAATGAAAACTATAAGCTACGATGACTAAATATACTGACAATTTCGTCAACAAATAAAAACTAGACTAAAATGTCAGGGAGGGACTAGTGGACAAGAGATCCAGTAGAACTAAATGTCATGGTGGGACTAGTGGAGAAGAGATCCAGTAGAACTAAATGTCAGGGAGGGACTAGTGGAGAAGAGATCCAGTAGAACTAAATGTCAGGGAGGGACTAGTGGACAAGAGATCCAGTAGATCCAGTAGGATCCAGTAGGGAGGGACTAGTGGACTAGTGGGCAAGAGATCCAGTAGAACTAAAAGACAAGTAATTTCATGCGTGGTCGCATGCTGAAAATAGCCGATCTATAAAAGCTAAAATTAAATTCAAGGTTTCTCGAAAATAGCCCATGGAGGCTAAGGAGAAAAATATCCCTCTAAAGGTAAACTGCGAACAGATAAAAACTGATGACTTATTTGCGATTAGTCGTGCGATTAACTAGATAAATCATGCGATTAATATTGCAATTAAAATATTTGATCGACGTCGGACAGCACTGTTATTTTCTTTATTCCCCACTTTGAGAACCACTGCTCTAACAATTTCCCTTTGATGTGTGTGTGTGTGTGTGTGTGTGTGTGTGTGTGTGTGTGTGTGTGTGTGTGTGTGTGTGTGTGTGTGTGTGTGTGTGTGTGTGTGCGTGCGTGCGTGCGTGCGTGCGTGCGTGCGTGCGTGCGTGCGTGCGTGCGTGCGTGCGTGCGTGCGTGCGTGCGTGCGTGCGTGCGTGCGTGCGTGCGTGCGTGCGTGCGTGCGTGCGTGCGTGCGTGCGTGCGGTTCCCCTCGCAGACGAGCAGGTGACCTCCAAGTCCAGCCTGTATTTCCTGATCTCTAACGAGGGGAACCAACACCTGTACGTAACGCAGGCCACGCTCTGGCTCTACTTCAAGCTCCTCCCCCTAGCGCCGCTGGAGACCGGGGGAGGGGCCCCCGGGGGGGCCGCGGGGGCCCCGCGAGCGCGACGGAAGGTCACGGTGAAGGTGTACTACCAGGTAATGGTAGTACACCTTTATATTGTAAAATCAATGTTAACCCATTTTGGACTGAGGTCGATAAAAAAAGGCTTCTAAAAAAAAAAAAGAATCTGAAAAACCCATGTTTCTATGTCAGTGGTGCTCAACCTTTTTCATGTCAAGGACCCCCAGAATTATCTCTATTGGGCCACGGACCCCCATCTCAAAATATGTAGTTCCAGGGACCCTGGACCCTGGACCCAGGACCCTGCAGGGACACTAGTTAAAAATGTTCGCTCTGAAATATATATTCAATGATTTGCGCCACATTTTAACGACTTTTCAAAAATAGCAGACCTACCACGGACCCCCCATTTGAAGAGATATGCCAGGGATCCCCATAAGAGAAGGTTTTTACGGCTCTAGCAGTGATTCTCAACCCGTTTCATTTCAAGGACCCCCAGTTTGACATGCATTATAGTCTACGGACCCCCATTTAATGGCATTTCTATTAGGGGTGCACGATTATGAAATCATGACCGATTATCTGCAGGGTCATATCCTGATACCGATTGTGACCGATTCCGGTCCCCCCCCCTGGGGGTCCCCAGACCCCACTTTGGGAACCACTGATATACACCATTGAATTCCTCTTCTTATGTTGATCATACGATCAACATAAGCACAGCGCAGCGCAGCACAGCACAGCACAGCACAGCACAGCACAGTACAACAGCGCAGCGCAGCGCATAAATACAATCCATTATTATTATTATTATTATTATTATTATTATTATTATTACAGTAGGCCTATGTATGACACTTTACGATACTATGGCACATTAGGAGTTAGGTTCAGTTCTTTTCCACCGGTTGGTTCCCAGTGGGAACCGGTTCAGTTCTTTTCCACCGGTTGGTTCCCAGTGGGAACCGGTTCAGTTCTTTTCCACCGGTTGGTTCCCAATGGGAACCGGTTCAGTTCTTTTCCACCGGTTGGTTCCCAGTGGGAACCGGTTCAGTTCTTTTCCACCGGTTGGTTCCCAATGGGAACCGGTTCAGTTCTTTTCCACCGGTTGGTTCTCAATGGGAACCGGTTCAGTTCTTTTCCACCGGTTGGTTCCCAGTGGGAACCGGTTCAGTTCTTTTCCACCGGTTGGTTCCCAATGGGAACCGGTTCAGTTCTTTTCCACCGGTTGGTTCTCAATGGGAACCGGTTCAGTTCTTTTCCACCGGTTGGTTCCCAGTGGGAACCGGTTCAGTTCTTTTCGGTTCTTAGTCCATGAGCCAGAGCTCCAACATTGGAACGTTAATATGAATTGAGTGGCCAAAACCATACCTATATTAGATTGTTATCACCAACACCATGACACTTACTTACACGAAGACAATGATTTATTGTATTACAAATTTTACATTTTTAAATATGCAAATGACGCATTATGTAGGAAAATATGCAAAATAGAAAAAGCTACTACTGTGGAAGGGTTATCATGTATTAATTTACTTGTATTGATCCTTTAATATAGGTCTAGTTTTTCCCACCAATTTTGGAGTTCTGGCTCATAGACTAAGAACCAAAAAGAACTGAACCGGTTCCCACTGGGAACCAACCGGTGGAAAAGAACTGAACCGGTTCCCATTGGCAACCAACCGGTGGAAAAGAACTGAACCGGTTCCCACTGGGAACCAACCGGTGGAAAAGAACTGAATCGGTTCCCATTGGGAACCAACCGGTGGAAAATAACTGAACCGGTTCCCATTGGGAACCAACCGGTGGAAAAGAACTGAACCGGTTCCCATTGGGAACCAACCGGTGGAAAATAACTGAACCGGTTCCCATTGGGAACCGACCGGTGGAAAAGAATGACCCCTGGATGGGGTGATAATCCTTGTTATTCTTTAACAAAAGTGTAATTTTAAGTTTTAATCACATTTTGAGTATCGCTGTAACATCGTTAATCGCAATTTTTAATTTGTATTAGTGTAATTTAATATCATGTAATTTGTACGTCATTTTAACATCCCATCCCCCAGGAGCACGGCCTGGGCAGCGAGTGGAACCTGTAATCATAGACATATATAAAGGCTAGATGGCTCAAGGCGGAGTCTCTGACGTAGTTCACCCGGCGGCCATCTTGCTTCGGGGTTACAGTACAGTATGTGTTCAATGGCAGCTCAAACAAAAACAGTCATAACTCGCTCAAATCTTGACGGATTTACAAACGTGTTGGTTTATTACAAACGTTGTCAACGTGGCTATGATTCAGGACGCGTATCTGCTTAATTTAGTTTTTTTATATGAACGTCGTATAAAAACATATGTATGCGGACGTCTCTGACGTTTATAACAAACCAAACCGTTTGAAAATCGGTTGAAAATTGAGCAAGTTATGGTTATTTAAAAGCACATGCCCCCAGAGACACAATGTTATGCTGCCCCGAGGTAAGATGGCCGCCACGTAGCAACGTCACTCTCCATTGGCCAGAGCGCGGGTCTAGCGCCATCTAGCTTTCTTATATATATCTATGCCTGTAAATAACATGTGATTTTTAACATCCCATCCCCCAGGAGCCCGGCCTGGGCAGCGAGTGGAACCTGGTGGAGAAGCGCGTGGAGCTGAAGAGGAGCGGCTGGCACACCTTCCCCCTGACGGAGGCCGTGCGCCGGGTGTTCGCGCAGGGCGACCGGCGGCAGAACCTGGACGTGCGCTGCGAGGGCTGCGAGGAGGCCGGCGTGAGGCCCACGCTGCTCTCCGCGGGCGGCGGTTCGAGTCCCGGTGACGAGTCCCACCGACCCTTCCTGGCGGTGGCGGCGCGGCAGGGCGACGGCGCCGAGCACCGCATCCGCAAGCGCGGCCTGGAGTGCGACGGCAGCAGCGGGCTGTGCTGCCGCCAGCAGTTCTACATCGACTTCCGGCTCATCGGCTGGAACGACTGGATCATCGCGCCCAGCGGCTACTTCGGGAACTACTGCGAGGGCAACTGCCCCGCCTACATGGCGGGCGTGCCGGGCTCCGCCTCCTCGTTCCACACGGCCGTGGTCAACCAGTACCGCATGCGCGGCATGTCGCCCGGATCCATGAACTCCTGCTGCATCCCCACCCGGCTCTCCACCATGTCCATGCTCTACTTCGACGACGAGTACAACATCGTGAAGAGGGACGTGCCCAACATGATCGTGGAGGAGTGCGGCTGCGCCTAAAAGACTCTAGGGGGCGCTAGAGTCTAGGGGGCGCCCCCCTAGACTCTAGGGGGCACGCACGCGCTCGCGCACGGTGTGTGTGTGGAGGGGGGGGGGGGGGGGGGGGGGGGAGAGGGAGGAGGGAGGGAGGGGGGTGGGGCGGGACGGGAGGGGTTCATAACGGCTCTTTCCGACTAGAAGAACTAAAAGGGAACTGTGTGTACGGCGTAGTCTACGGGGAGGGGGGGGGGGGGGGGGGGGGGTTCTATATGGATTCGTTTGGAGCGCACATAACGAACGCAGGCCCACACACGGCTCGGTTCTCTGACGAGGTTCTTCTCGGGAACCTCGTTTTGGGGTCCGTCCCCCCCCCAACCCCCGGAACCCAGAACTCAGAACTTTTTATCATTTAATTTGTTGTTTCTCCTAAAAGGATCTCACTATAGGATTATTATTATTTGTTTAATGATGTACCTCCCCCTTCAAGAAAGGTTCTGGTTATACAACACTCCACGGGTTAAGGAGAGGTCCAGGTTTATCGGAACGGTTCTGCGGGGTTTTCAAACCATCCGTAGTCGTGAAAAGAGCCAAGCATTTCAAAGCGGAACTCAAAAGACGAACTTCTGTAAAAACAAGAGTAACCATATTACATAAAATAATAATAATAATTATAGATACAAAGCGATATTTATGGACTATTATGAAACATGATAAATAAAACATACACACACGCCAACCTCATCCACACATTACGTTATCTCTACAACAACCTCATCCACACATTACGTTATCTCTACGCCAACCTCATCCACACATTACGTTATCTCTACAACAACCTCATCCACACATTACGTTATCTCTACGCCAACCTCATCCACACATTACGTTATCTCCACAACAACCTCATTCACACATTACGTTATCTCTACGCCAACCTCATCACATTACGTTATCTCCACGCCAACCTCATCCACACATTACGTTATCTCCACAACAACCTCATCCACACATTACGTTATCTCTACACCAACCTCATCCACACATTACGTTATCTCCACAACAACCTCATCCACACATTACGTTATCTCTACGCCAACCTCATCCACACATTACGTTATCTCTACAACAACCTCATCCACACATTACGTTATCTCTACGCCAACCTCATCCACACATTACGTTATCTCCACGACAACCTCATCCACACATTACGTTATCTCCACAACAACCTCATCCACACATTACGTTATCTCCACGACACTCCTTCATGTATGCCTTCGTGCACAAACACCTGTAGCATATATTTATGTTTGCCGATATCCTTATTTTGTTTAATGTTATTAATTATGCTAAGGTGGAAGTTCCTTTTTGTGCGTTTTTCTTCTTCTTTATTTTCTTCCCAAAAGACGACTCACTCAGAACCCTTTTTGTAAAGTTACGCCGTTCGGTCTCCTTATTATCAAAGGGATGTGAAGATTCTGTTTTCCCCACAAACGTGTTCTATAGCTACATGCTAGGCTAACACCCCGAACGCCACACACGTGTTCTAGCTACATGCTAGGCTAACACCCCGAACGCCACACACGTGTTCTAGCTACACGCTAGGCTAACACCCCGAACGCCACACACGTGTTCTAGCTACACGTTAGACTAACACCCCGAACGCCACACATGTGTTCTAGCTACACGCTAGGCTAACACCCCGAACGCCCGGGGTTATTTAATCCATTAAATTAAGAGTGCCCAGCGATTTATAGAAGCGGAGCACATTTAACGACGGACCCGATGTTATCCCGGATGTAGCTGAAGTAGCTAAATGTAGCCAAAACACTCAATGCGATCGACAACAACGGGAGGTATGATTAATTCTAACGCGACGGGACCGCGGTGGGCCGTCTAACACATGATCTTTGCTTAGAATTGGACGGAATGATTTAGATCAAGAGTTATTGACGTTTTAAGATTTTCGATCTCGTCGGCTAAAATGGGGGGGGGGGGGGGGGGGGACATTTTCGATGACGTCCCACCGGAAAATAACATTGAGTGTTAAGACGCTCCCAGCAATGCGATCAGTTTTTGATATCAATAATCTCCGTCCTTTTGATCAATCTCCGTTCTTGAGCTGGGCGTTACTAATTGAAAAGGCGGAGAACTCCGTCCTGTGCGATCAGGGTGTTAACTTAAAAAGTTCCATCATTCAACATCTCCACAGCAGTGGTTCCCAAACGGGTCTGGGAACGGGGTCTGGGTAATTTAATAAGTAGTGAAAATCACTACTTATTAAATTATTGTTTTTCTAATTTTGGAATTTCTTTGATTTGTTTTTGTTGATTATTCATGAAAAAAAACATCTTTTTTTGGAAATGTTTATTTTTTATTATTTTTTT
>NW_027637010.1:0-25000 GCF_951216825.1 Electrona antarctica
GAGTGGAGGAGAGGAGAGGAGAGAGTGGAGGGGAGTAGAGAGGAGTGAGTGAAGGAGAGGAGAAGAGAGTGGAGGAGAGGAGAGTGGAGGAGAGGAGAGGAGAGAGTGGAGGGGAGTAGAGAGTGAAGGAGAGGAGAGGAGAGAGTGGAGGGGAGTAGAGAGGAGTGAGTGAAGGAGAGGAGAAGAGAGTGGAGGAGAGGAGAAGAGAGTGGAGGAGAGGAGAGAGTGAAGGAGAGGAGAGGAGAGAGTGGAGGAGAGAGTGGAGGAGAGGAGAGTGGAGGAGAGGAGAGTGGAGGAGAGGAGAGGAGAGAGTGGAGGGGAGTAGAGAGGAGTGAGTGAAGGAGAGGAGAAGAGAGTGGAGGAGAGGAGATGAGAGTGGAGGAGAGGAGAGTGGAGGAGAGGAGAGGAGAGAGTGGAGGGGAGTAGAGAGTGAAGGAGAGGAGAGGAGAGAGTGGAGGGGAGTAGAGAGGAGTGAGTGAAGGAGAGGAGAAGAGAGTGGAGGAGAGGAGAAGAGAGTGGAGGAGAGGAGAGAGTGGAGGAGGAGGAGAGTGGAGGAGGAGAGGAGAGAGGAGAGTGGAGGAGGAAGGAGAGAGTGGAGGAGGAGAGGAGAGAGGAGAGTGGAGGAGGAAAGGAGAGAGTGGAGGAGGAGAGGAGAGAGGACAGTGGAGGAGAGGAGAGGAGAGAGTGGAGGAGGAGAAGAGGAGAGAGTGGAGGAGAGGAGACAAAGAATGAAAGGAAATGGGTGCAGTGGTGTGTATGTGAGGAGGCGGCAGACTGACTGTTCCTCGTGGATTCCGTGCATTCACACACTGTGCAAACAGAGCAAACCAGGACAAAGTATCATCAAGGGAGGGATAATGATACTTCCTGATGTGTGTGCAGAGCTCTACACTATATAGTAAGCTTGTTTTAGAGACTCTCTACACTATATAGTAAGCTTGTTTTAGAGACTCTCTACACTATAGTAAGCTTGTTTTAGAGACTCTACACTATATAGTAAGCTTGTTTTAGAGACTCTCTACACTATAGTAAGCTTGTTTTAGAGACTCTACACTATATAGTAAGCTTGTTTTAGAGACTCTCTACACTATAGTAAGCTTGTTTTAGAGACTCTACACTATAGTAAGCTTGTTTTAGAAACTCTCTACACTACGTATATAGTAAGCTTGTTTTAGACTCTCTACACTATATAGTAAGCTTGTTTTAGAGACTCTCTACACTATAGTAAGCTTGTTTTAGAGACTCTACACTATAGTAAGCTTGTTTTAGAAACTCTCTACACTACGTATATAGTAAGCTTGTTTTAGAGACTCTCTACACTATATAGTAAGCTTGTTTTAGAGACTCTCTACACTATAGTAAGCTTGTTTTAGAGCTCTACACTATTATAGTAAGCCTGCATGTTAGAGCTCTACACTACACACCTGTGTTTAATTGGTAACCGGTAATGCTCGCCCTCATTTCTTTCCGCCGACCTCACGCCGACCGCTCGGTGGGGCGGTTCTTGTATACTTGTATTTGTTTTTTTTTACTGACAATGAGGTTAGAAATTAGTTTAATTGGCAAAATGTGTGTTCCATGTCTGCCCCAGTGTTGTTGTCCCAGTTGGGAGGACTACATACTGCGAGGACATAGGCCTGACTCACACGTGCACAACAGATTGATGTATGCTTGTTGTATGAGACTTGTTTACTGATGCAAGCTCTCAATTCATTTCCAATGGGAGTCACATGGTTTGAGACAACATTTGTGTTGTATGGCTTTCGGCTGTGTTTCGACTGCCCCCCACCCCCTCATACAACACAAATGGTGTGTCAAACCATGTGACTCCCATGTGAATTGCGAGCTTGCATCAGTAAACAAGTCTCATGCATCTAGCATCCAACAATGTTGTATGCTAGATGCGAAGGTGTGAGTCAGGCCGTACTGCCGAAAATGTTATTTGGGCGATTTGATACATCTTTAAAAGTCCAAATGCTGTTGAGAAAAAATTTGATAATAAATGAATTGAATACAACTTTGTTATAACTTATTGATGGTAATGTTCCTGCTATATATTGTTGTTACAGAGGAGATGCAGCAGGGCTGCACGGCTCAGAGAACATTATGCAATGTGTGATGAATTGGATATTGCAATGAGACTTATATATACTGTAGGAGATGAGAATTGCGATCAAACATAACCCATTTTGACCTGAGATCAGATTCTAAAAATGTCTTCTACATCCTGACAGTTTTCTGAAAAAGCTATGTTTCTATGTCAGTCGTTCTTCGATTTTTCTAAAATAGCAGACCTACAAGCATAACATAATGCTAACACCGAAAGGGGTTCCCGCCCAGAATGGGATAAATGTCATTGTGTCTCTGCTTGTGCGTGCCAACAAATATGTTCTCATCATTGCCTCCGATGTTAAAGAAACCAATTTTGCAGCTTCTGAATATCTCTGTGATCACTTCTATTGTGTGTCAAAGGAGCGTAACACAATACAGGCGTGTGTCTTTTCTGTTTCTGCACAAATGGATATGCATATCACAGTTGTTCTGGCAGGCAAAGGAGTCAAGGCGGTCAAACTTTACATGATAAACGGCCACAAACCTATTCTACTCTAATGCTATCAATTTAACATATTAGCTCATATTTTTTTCTTCCATACTCATTATTTATTTATTATTCTGTATATATATTACTATACATACTGTACATTAAAAAAATAAGTATTTATCCTCATTACTGTATTGTACTTCTGGCTAGACGCCACACTAGACGCCACATACTTCAAAGTATTTGTATACTCTGTGCAGTGACAATACATTGAATCTATTCTAACCAGTAAGACGCCTAAGGGCGCGTGCACGCGCCCGCCTCGTTGGAGGCAGACTGCTGGGCGAGCCCTGGCGCTTTGGCATGGGGGGGTCAGATCAACATGGAATTAATTCTGTACTGGCCATATATGGAGTGTCTTGAGTCTACAAGGTTTGATGAGGTCAGTTCAACATATGGAATGTCAGAACAGGTCAGCATATACTGTATGGAGATCTAAGGGTGGTAGCGGGGACATTCTCTTGAGTGTACAGGGTTTGATGGGGGCCCAGGTAGGGCCGGGCCTAAATTTTCGGGCCTATTGAGAACTCTAGTTTTCGCCGGCTGCCGGGCACGACTGCACTAATAACTTTGGGGCAGGCCCGTCTAGAGTTTGAATGGACAGGTATCAGTCAAAAGGGAGACATCGAAGAGGAAGGATGGATGGGGAAGGATCAACATATATCCATATTATGGAGATCTAAGGGTTTGAGGTTTAACCCATTTTGGGCGGGAACCCCTTTTGGTGTTTTAAGCATTACGTTATACTTTAGCTTTATTTCATAGTAAATGCGACCTGTGGTCGCAACAATTAAGCAGACAGTCACTCATTCCTACAGTACATGCTTAGTAGGGGTGTGCATCTCTCCCTTATATGATGACACGATACGTATCTAAAAACATGTGCTTTGGTGCAACTTCATTAGAATACAAAGCGATACGGTGCGATGTGATGCCATGCAGTGTTTTGACAGGTGCCATGCTTGTCCAGATTGTTCTGTAGCACCATGGGTGCAGAGCTGACAAATACAATGCAATATCATTGCAATACATGGATTTCATCTGAACAATGGTGTGCTTCTCAAACTTTTTCATGTCAAGGACCCCCAAATTTACACTTATTAGCCCGCAGACCCCCATTTAAAAATATTTGCCAGGGACCCCCATAAGAGAAGATTCTCACCATTTTCATTTCAAGGACCCCCATTTCTCACTTTGGAACTCCAATTTATATTCAATGTTAATTTAACTCTGAGAGTGTACAAATGGAACCAAATGGTCCGTCAGGGTCCGTTTGGTTCCATTACACTCTCAGAGTTACTGACCCATTTGGTTCCTAACTATCTATCATTTAGCTGGGGAGTGGGGGGACCCCCTGGAACTCCCTCAAGGACCCCTGGGGGTCCCCGGGCCCCACTTTGTGAACCACAGGTCTAACCAAACTACAACAAATCCTGTTAAAAGTTCTGTGACTTTTGATAAACAAACTTTTATTTTATTTAGAGTCATCCGTCACAAGTTGGCCTCCTCTTGACATTGCTGTCAGAGGTAAGAACATTGTGATATTGCAGTCCTTTGCGATGTTGTGTATTGTGGAAATCGATGTATAGCAATGACAAATACAGATATCTGATGCATGGTGCAGCGCTGCTGGTTGCCAGGTTTTGTACCTTTGAGGCGGAGCATGATGCGCTGACTGAGGGGCTTTCGGACCAGATCCCAGGGGGACAGAGGCAGCTCCTGACCTGGCAGCCATGCGGTGTCTCCTGGAATCAGACACAAAAACAACACGTTAGCTTAACCCATTTAGACCTGAGGACGATTCTACAAATGTCTTCTAAATCCTGACAGTTTTCTGAAAAACCCTATAAACATTTTCATGTCAAGGACCCCCAAAAATATTTGTAATTGGCCGCCGACCCCCATCTTGAAAATATATTGTTCCAGGGACAGAAGCAAAGATTTGCGTGAAAAACGCTCGCTCTGAAAGAATATATATGCAAAGATTTTCACCACATTTTCACGATTTTTTCAAAAATAGCAGATCTACAAGTTCATAGCGCGGCACTCGGTGCCGCGCTATGAGCTTGTAGATCTGCTATTTTATATTTTAAGTATAACATAATGCTTTAAAACATCAAAAGGGGTTCCCGCTAATTCCCGTTAATATGGCACACAATTTACAATGTATGCATTTAACTGATGCTCTAAATACAGAGTGATTTACAGTAAGCAAGAACAACACATGGTAATACATCAAATGCATAGAAATGGTCAACTAGGATCATAAGTAATCTAAGAAGAGCCTATCGTCCGTCTACTCTAAAAGTAGAATATCTGTACAATATAACTATAACTTGTTACTATACACTATAGAGCTTTGCAGTCCCGCCCCCTCCCGAGGACCAGAAGTGAATCCCCCGTTCATTTTCCTCATAGACTTTTCAAAAAGTATTTATATAAAGACGTTTACGCCGCGGACAAAGCCAACTCGAGTTGTGACAAATCGTGACAGTAAACACAATGTTTTGGGGCCGATCAAATCATTTGTAAGAAGAAAAACATGCCAGGATAGAACACTTTTTGTTTTGTTTTTCGTCTTACAAATTATTTGATCAGCGAAAAACATTGTGTTTGTTGTCATGATGTGTCACGACTCGAGTTGGCTTTGTCCGTGGCGTAATCTCGTCTTTAAATAAATACTTTTTGAAAAGTCTATGAGGAAAATGAACGAGGAATTCACTTCTGGTTCTAGTGTCTTTATGAAAGGGGGCGGGACTGCGACACTCTATTCAGTATTTAAGTCCGACGTCATTTTGTAGTGCTACGTTACGTCCGGGTCCAAGTGGCACCAGCTCCCGTCCGCATCTCATTGTAAATAGAATATCTAAACGCGTGAATCTCTTTACAATGACGTTATTTTTCAGAAAGGAAGCCATTGAGGGTTAAAATGGGTCTTAATGCTTCCAACTCGAGTACAATTATTAATGTTTTGTACAATTTGTCCATGACAAAAAATATATATGATGTTGAGACAATAAAGACTATTATTATCATTATTATTGAAGGTGGTAACAGTCCATTTGCTCAGTAAAATATTTCGGGGGCATATTTAGAATGTTTGCAGGCTTGAGTATGTTGAATCTAGTTTGCATTAATGAGGATTTAGTTGACACAATGAAATAAAATGGCGATAGTATTCCGTGTGGGGCAGAAAGCCTGTCAGCCAGATTTGGGAGAGCAGCGCAGCTTTGTTGTTGCGAGGAAAGCGGTAAAATGAGACTTTCGTGGTTGTTTTTGTCTCAGATTTAGTCCGACGGAGCGTCACAGTATAACTCTATGAGGAGCTGATCATCACAGCTAAAATACTGAATAGCATGCTATAGATTAGAATGTCAGATCAAAATGACCTGGCATCTGAATGCTATCTAAATTACATATTATTACCTTATCCTGCAAGGTCGGAAGATTGGAAGTGAGTCTGCAGTTCTGATTGCAATGAGGAGATGCACATGCCATGGTCACATAACCATTATATGTTGAGTGCATGCTTTGATGGTTACAGTTTTATAATCAGTTTTGATGAGTAAACCTTCGTGGAGATCTTCTCAGTTCTCATTATATGCTAGTTACTGCCATTCAGGATGGAAAATGAAATCCATTTGGATTTGGAGAGAAGTAGTTTCATAAGGGGCTGGTATGAAGTACTTGATATAAACAGAAAACGTTCAGTTCACTAGTCTACACTCTACTCTACAACTGCCTTCATTTCATCTGATTGTCTGTCTGGCAGGCACTTAACAAGCGATCGTTAACTGTTTGCTCAACTTGATTTATACTTATATTCTCCACTCTGATGAAGGCACATGTTCGATATATCATGCAGCCTTACTTATTAGCCTATATTTTGGCTATTAAAATCGATTTTCGAAATTTCGATTTCGGAGACTCCGACGATTAATCGGAAAATCGATTAATCGGCGGCATCCCTAATGAGGAGTTCATTCCATAGTTTGGGAGCCAGAAGGGAGTCTGGGACACATTCATTTATGTTTGCAGCGTGATGCTGTGAGTCTGACAGTGTGTGTACGTGTGCCTTTTAAGATATACAGCTTTCACATACACAGTACACACATGAAAATATGAATGCAAACAAACATACTTATATAATCCACAGGCAACACACACGTCATGCACGCATGCATGTGCACACGGGGCACACACACAAACGTTGAGTGTGCGTCTGGGTAGATTGATCCCAGCTGACAGAAAGCTGACAACCTTCCCCTTTCATCCCTCTCTCTCTCTCTCTCTCATATCTCATCCATAATGTACTGGATAAGCCAGAGTAAGAAAGAAATGATGTTGCGTGACCTAGTACAGTAGAACATAAAGAAAATATGGGATTGAGAGAGAGAGAGCCCGAGAGAAGTCGAGAGATCAAAGGAGAATATGAATACTTAAAATGTCAAGGCTTTATCAATGTAGATGACACAGCATTCATCTATAAATTAATCTTTAAGTTCAAGGAATGTCGGTATGTCTGTCCTTCGCACAGCTCAAGATTAGAAGTGGATCAACTTTCTTGTCCTTTTTGGACAGAAAGACACAGGGTGTGTGACATTTATAGAGCCTTTTGCAACCAGATTTTAATTACCTTATTTTAATGATGTTTAGGATACAAGAAACACTTCCCTGGGGTTTTTGTTAGTGTAATACAGTATGTGTTTTGAGATATTCTAGTATTCCAAAGTGCCAGTGATGTCATAGACACTGGTCTCTCTTCCTTCCTGGACTACATGTTGTCTCAGTAAGACAGCCCCTCCCCCTCTTCACAAGGAGTGCAGCAAAGCATTGTGGTCATTGTAGGAATTCAGCAATCCAGTCAAACACACAGACTACATTATATTTCTGGCCACATAGGGTACACATTTCAAATTGTGCTACCGTTATCTACTACAAATACTATCAACATTGAGTTTCTACCAGCGGTGAAATGTCCCTTTAAGACAGACTGAGACAAAAGCAGGGACTACTGTATGTAGAGAGACAGACTGAGACAGTTTGTCCTTGATGTGTGATTGCACGCACGCACGCACGCACGCACACACACACACACACACACACACACACACACACACACACACACACACACACACACACACACACACACACACACACACACACACACACACACACACACACACACACACACACACACACACACACACACACACACACACACACACACACACACACACACACACACACACACACGGCTGGCCAAACAATCACTTCCTGGCACGCACGCACGCACGCACGCACACGCACGCACACACACACACACACACACACACACACACACACACACACACACACAAACATTCTTTTTTTAAGATGCATACCCTAAAACAGACGCACACCCTCACCATCTCAGCTGGCCCATGTGTGTGTGTTTGTGTGTGTGTGTGCGTGCGTGCGTGCGTGTGTGCGTCAAAAAACAACTTGACAGCCCATACATCCAAACAGAAAAGTCCTATTTGATTGCATGAAACGACGCTAAGCGACGTTAACCTCACTTTATGCATGTGCTGCACACCCTCTACTGATACATCTGAAGAGTGTGGCTTCTCAGCTCTCCTTCACAGCAGACATTTGTCAGGTTCTCTGAGAGTCAGAGCATGAGGAAAACTACCAGCAGGAATTGAATTCCAGCCCAGACAATTTTGCACGCAGATCCGACGGTGGAGGGGGTCTTATAATATAACAGATGAAAAGAGTATCCGTTCTATAAAGAATTCGGGTTTAAAGTGGGTAACCTTTCCACTGACATGCACTGTTGCAACTGTGATTTTGTATGTGTTTGTGTGTGTGTGCAGGTCTCTCTGTAGGATCGATATACAGTACTGTATGTCTTTATGGGTGTGTGTGTGTGTGTGTGTGTGTGTGTGTGTGTGTGTGTGTGGGTGTGTGTGTGTGTGTGTGTGTGTGTGTGTGTGTGGGGGCGGGCTGCCAGTCCAAACGTCAACCTCAACAGTACGGTTGTGAATTATTTGTACAGTATGGTATAAAAGTCAGCTGCACTGGCAGTTGCCTAGAAACTCTGCTAATTAGCTCTAAAACAATGGACTTCTAGTTAATCCCCCTAGTATGTGTTGCACGTCAGAGTCAGACACGTTGTCATGGTTGCCAATAGGCTGTACCAAGTGTTAACACTTTAAGGGCCACGTTTAACCCATTTAGGCCTGACCTCAACATTTAAAAAAAATCTTCTAAATCCTCCAGTTTTCTGAAATAAATATTTTCACGATTTTTCAAAAATAGCAGACCTACAAGCTCGTAGCGCGCCACTCGGTGGCGCGCTATGAGCTTGTAGATCTGCTATTTTTCAATAGCTAAATTATAACATAATGTTTAAAACACCAAAAGGGGTTCCCGCCCAAAATGGGTTAAGTTCAAGTTTAGCTCTCTGTCACGACCCGCTTTTCAGCCGTATTTTCTAATGAGCGCAAAATCTGTCTTGGAAGAGCCACCCATCGACTAATCTAATATACGGCAACCTTCCCTGTGTTTCTTCGGGGTGCATACTAGTTTAGACTAGTCATTGGTTAGACATGGGTTAAGGTTAGGTTTAGGTGTGCTGCCCCGTGGGAGGTTAGGTTTAGGGTGAGGGTTTGAGATAGGTTGTAGTTGTAGGACTAATGACTGGTCTAACCAATGACTAGTCTAAACCAAAAACTGTCTAAACTAAGTACTGCACCCCCTTCCCTGTGTTTCTTCACTGGTCCGATCCAGAAGAACACAGTTTGCCGGCCACTGCTACAGAGCTGACAATGAGGTTATATCTTCCCTTCTTCTCTGGAGTCCTGCCTCAAAGCAGACCAGAGGTAGAAAACTGTCGTTCCCTGATGTCATCGCTAGGGACACATGCATCAGTAAGCAGGAACTGGGGATGGCAATGAAGGACCGGAAAGTCTGGCGTGGCATTGTGAAATCCATGATCTCGACCGCGGTCAAAAAATGATGATGATGATTTCAGCCGTAAGCCCTTATATTGAAGAGCCACCAGCTGATTTGGTGAACCGAAAGTAACCATCAATCATTTCCGGGGCAGCCGTTAAGATACTTTCGGGCGCCCGCTGGCCTAGTGGTCCAGGCGCATGCCACATATAGGCTCTGGCCTGACAGCGTGTTGCGTGTTCGAGTCCCGTTCATGACGACCTTTGCTGCGTGTCTCTCCCCTCTCTCTTTCCTGTCATTCTTCACTTGATACTATCAATAAAAGGTAGAAAAGCCAAAAACAAATCTTTAAAAAAAGAAAAAAAGATACTTTCGCTTTCATCAGATGGACTGATATAGTACCACAAGGATTTGTTATTGAGCTCCTAAAACATGGATGTTCTGTACGAGTATGATCACCTCAATCTGAGCCTCAATTCCGATAAAAGCACCGCTAAAGATACAGTTGGGTGCCACCGATATTGTCCCTTATCATTTGACCCATTTAGCCCTGACCTCAATTTTTTTTTAAGTTTTCTGAAATAAATATTTTCACGATTTTTCAAAAATAGCAGACCTACAAGCTCGTAGCGCGCCACTCGGTGGCGCGCTATGAGCTTGTAGATCTGCTATTTTTCAATTATAACTAAATTATAACTAAATAGCTAAATTATAACATAATGTTTAAAACACCAAAAGGGGTTCCCGCCCAAAATGGGTTAACTGTCCTTTTGCGCAGATCACGCAAACCTCAGCAAAAAGAAAAGGACAATATCGATGGCCTCCAACTGTAGCGTGGACGGAGGGAAAATATTCAATTACGTCACACACAACGCGGAAGCAAGGCGTTGCCAGGCGACAGAGACGCCAAGAACCGGTAAATATAATACTAGCGATGCTGGAATGCGTTATAATAATGGACCCCTCTACAGTATGGTGAAGCACAGTGGCTTCAGCCACTTTCAACATGGTGTCCTTATTGTGGTCAGGTCATAAATGTAATAAGAAATAAGCAGAATATCAGCGGAAACAGCAGATCTACAAGCTCACAGCAACATGTCAACATTTGGGAAGATCTGGCCTGTAGCGACATGCTCAAAATAGGGAGGTTAATGTGGTTAACCTTAACAGATACTGTACATGAGGTTAATGTGGTTAACCTTAACAGATACTGTACATGAGGTTAATGTGGTTAACCTTAACAGATACTGTACATGAGGTTAATGTGGTTAACCTTAACAGATACTGTACATGAGGTTAATGTGGTTAACCTTAACAGATACTGTACATGAGGTTAATGTGGTTAACCTTAACAGATACTGTACATGAGGTTAATGTGGTTAACCTGAACAGACACTGTACATGAGGTTAATGTGGTTAACCTTAACAGATACTGTACATGAGGTTAATGTGGTTAACCTGAACAGACACTGTACATGAGGTTAATGTGGTTAACCTTAACAGATACTGTACATGAGGTTAATGTGGTTAACCTGAACAGACACTGTACATGAGGTTAATGTGGTTAACCTTAACAGATACTGTACATGAGGTTAATGTGGTTAACCTTAACAGATACTGTACATGAGGTTAATGTGGTTAACCTTAACAGATACTGTACATGAGGTTAATGTGGTTAACCTTAACAGTTACTGTACATGAGGTTAATGTGGTTAACCTTAACAGATACTGTACATGAGGTTAATGTGGTTAACCTTAACAGTTACTGTACATGAGGTTAATGTGGTTAACCTTAACAGATACTGTACATGAGGTTAATGTGGTTAACCTTAACAGATACTGTACATGAGGTTAATGTGGTTAACCTTAACAGATACTGTACATGAGGTTAATGTGGTTAACCTTAACAGATACTGTACATGAGGTTAATGTGGTTAACCTTAACAGATACTGTACATGAGGTTAATGTGGTTAACCTTAACAGATACTGTACATGAGGTTAATGTGGTTAACTTTAACAGATACTGTACATGTGGTTAATGTGGTTAACCTTAACAGATACTGTACATGAGGTTAATGTGGTTAACCTTAACAGATACTGTACATGAGGTTAATGTGGTTAACCTTAACAGATACTGTACATGAGGTTAATGTGGTTAACCTTAACAGATACTGTACATGTGGTTAATGTGGTTAACCTTAACAGATACTGTACATGAGGTTAATGTGGTTAACCTTAACAGATACTGTACATGAGGTTAATGTGGTTAACCTTAACAGATACTGTACATGTGGTTAATGTGGTTAACCTTAACAGATACTGTACATGCCAAACCCTAAACATCACCCTGGACATGTGTCCCCAATCAACTGCTTTGAAGTTCAGGCCTATGGCAGGAACACACACAGACACGTGTGCACGCATGCATGCACGCACGCACGCACGCACGCACGCACGCACGCACGCACATCAGTAATTTAGAATGCCGATTTTCTGAATGCCATTTTTGTTTTACCCTAAAGCCGAAAATAGCCATTTCTACCAGCTCTGCGATTTGTTGTGACCTTGTAATATAATAATGCATTTTATTTGTATTGCACATTTTCATTCACAAGGAATCCCAGAGTGCTACATGGTTTAATCAATCATAGAAGGTAAAAAGCAGAGTTATTAAAAAAAGGGCAAGCACAAAAAGGACATTGCTGACATCGGTCACACAACACGAAAAAGGCCTTCCCAAAATAGGAACGTTTTCAGGCCTTTTTTTAAAGGATTCCAGCCTTTCCAAGGTCTGCGGTACTTTATCATATAACAACAGCTGTGGATGCAGCTTCAGTTCAGGTGGATCACCATAAAAACAACATTTTAACACTGTTCTATACACAAAAAAAATATTTTCCTAGTACTCCTTTTACTGTGTTTTGGAATGCATTATGTTTTAGTATGCTGTTCTCTCATGTCTTGTAATGTCGGTTTTGTTTAGTGTTCAATGTCCGGATGACTACGGATGGAAAATAGCATTCCTGCTAAATCTGGCGTATTTACGCTACATTTTGAATGTACTATTCATTAACCCATTTTGACCTGAGATCAGATTCTAAAAATGTCTTCTACATCCTGACAGTTTTCTTAAAAAGCTATGTTTCTGTGTCAGTCGTTCTTTAATTTTTGAAAAATAGCAGACCTACAAGCTCATAGCGCGCCACTCGGTGGCGCGCTATGAGCTTGTAGATCTGCTATTTTTCAATAGCTAAAGCATAACATAATGCTAACACCAAAAGGGTTCCCGTCCAAAATGGGTTAATATGCTCTGTCCCGTCTAAATAAACAAATACCATAATAAAGTATGTGATGCGTCTCGACACCAATGGGTCGAGACGCAACAAAGCGGTTTTAGCGTTCGTCCCATCGGTGTGATACCGTATGTCCTGTTGCGAGTAGACCCATGTAGACGCAAGTCGACCCAAGTGATTCAATTAGTTCAATTCAATGGTTGCATCTACATACGTCTAGATGCGTCTACTCGCAACCGTTTGGTTACAAGGAGTTCGCATGGCTGCCCATTGGTGTGGTTTGGGCTTTAGGGGGGGGGGGGGGATCACGGCACTCCATCTTTAACCCATTTTGACTTCTACAAATGTCTTCTAAATCCTACACAGTTTTCTAAAAAACCTATGTTTCTACTGTATGTCCACCACTGCTCAACCTTTTTCATGTCAAAGACCCCCAAAAATATCTGGAATTGGCCGCCGACCCCCATCTGAAAATATCTTGTTCCAGGGACCCCCCAGAAGCAAAGGTTTGAGTTAAAAACGTTCGCTCTGAAAGAATATATATATTCAAAGATTTGCGCCACATATAGCAGATCAAATAGCAGATCTACAAGCTCGTAGCGAGGCACTCGGTGCCGCGCTACGAGCTTGTAGATCTGCTATTTTTGAATAGCTAAAGCATAACATAATGCTTGAAACACCAAGAGGGGTTCCCGCCCAGAACGGGTTTAAGTGTGTGAACTCCTCACCTATGAGCACGGAGGCGATGCTGGCGGGGCCCAGCCCCAGCTGGGAGGAGGAGGGGTGTGTCGGTGGTCCGCTGTCGTCCCGAGGGCCAGCCAGCGCTGGGGGGGCGGAGGAGGAGGAGGAGGGGGGGGAGTCGTCTCGGCAGCACAGCAGCTGGAGGTGGGAGGTGAAGGCGTGGCCCAGGGCGTGGCCCAGCGCGGCCCAGCGCGTGGAGCGCTCCACACACACACGGCCCAGCACCGCCCAGCGGCGGCGGCCCCCCCTCCTCCCAGCAGCACCTCCCCCTTCCTCCTCCTCCTCGTCCTCCTGCAGAAGACACATGGGCTCCACGACCACACCTCCTTCTCCACCTCCTCCTTCTCCTTCTTCGGTGGAGGACAGCTGCACGCACACCTGCACCCTGTAGGAGTCTGGAGGGAAACAAGTCATCACAATGTTTTACTTAACCCATTTAGAGGATTCTAAAAAAAATGTCGTCCAAAAGTTTTCTGAAAAACGCATGTTTCTACAGTATGTCAGTGGTGCTCAACCTTATTCATGTCAAGGACCCCCAGAATTATCTGAATTTGGCCGTGGAGTACCCCCCATCTGAAAATATGTTCATCCAGAACAGAAGCAAATATTTGAGTTCAAAATGTTCTCTCTGAAAGAACATATATTCAAAGATAGCAAATAGCACATATCATTTTTTGGGGTTTCTTGACATGAAATAGATTGAGAACCACTGATAGAAAACTATCATGATTTAGAAGACATTAGAATCTGGTCTCAGGTCTTAACCCATTTTGGGCGGGAACCCCTTTTGGTGTTAGCATTACGTTATGCTTTAGCTATTGAAAAATAGCAGATCTACAAGCTCATAGCGCGGCACCGAGTGGCGCGCTACGAGCTTGTAGGTCTGCTATTTTTGAAAAATCAAAGAACGTCTGACATAGAAACATAGCTTTTTCATAAAACACGCTCACGCACGCGCGCACACACACGCACGGTCGCACGCACACACACAGTATACTGACCGAGGTTTTCCAGCAGGTCTTTACAGTCGTCGGTGGCGACATCATGGATGGTGCGGTTGCATTTATCCCGTCTGTCAATATCCTGTTCACTGTGGCTGAAGAGCACCTCCAGACACTCCTACACACACACGCACGCACACACGCACACACACACACACACACACACACGCACACGCACACGCACACACACACACACACACACACACACTTTATAAATATTCTTTAAGACACACACATACAGTTATTTCGGGGCGTGGCCCAGTGTGGCCAAACCCGCCATTATTGTTTAGGGAATATAGGGCTGCAAGTTACTAACGATTATTTTCATAATCGATTCATCGGCCGATTATTTAAACGATTAAATTGCACTCATGGCACTCATTTAGCAATCACTTTATACATTTGATTTTAGGTTATTTTTAGACATGTTCTAACTTGAGAACCCCTGTTCTAACTCAGGGGTTCTCAACGTTTTTGGGTGGGGACCCCCGGAAATAAATAACCTTAATATATCATAAATGAATACTGAAACCAGATATACAGTAATCATTAAGGAAAGCCATTCAGTTGCAATTTTTTTTTTTTTGAAAAATTGAAAATAATTTGGCGACCCCCCCCCCCCGAGTGGTCACGACCCACGGGCTGTGAACCCCTGTTCTAACTAACAAAACAATACATTTAAGAATAAGATGAAGAATACATTATAATATTTAGCTCAGCTGCTGTTCAAATAAAGCCACCATTGTTATGTGTGATATTTTGAGAGTGGCTGGATGGCAAGCACAATGTTGCCTGTTCGAACCCGGGCTCCCCCCAGAGTTAGTGTCGAAGTGTCCTTGAGCAAGATGCCGTGCTGGTTGGTGCCTTGCATGGTTTCTGCCGCCATCGGTGTATGAATGTGTGCGTGAATTGGGTGAATTGATGCACAATCTATGTAATGCGCCTTGGATAAAGGCGCTATATAAATGCACCAATTACCATTTTATTTACCATTTACTACCGAATCACGGTAGAGTGGCCGCTTGGTAACCATGAGGTTCCTAGTTTGATCCCCTAGAGTTAGCGTCAAAGTGTCCTTGAGCAAGACTCTGAACCCCTAATTGCTCCCGATGTGTGCAGGTTGGTGCCTTGCATGGTTTCCTCCGCCATCAGTGCGAGTGCTGGCACTACGGCCGTCCGTGTAATATTACCTTGAAGCCGCGAGCAGCGGCCATGTGCGCGGCGGTCCAGCCCTCGGCGTTGGCCTGGTTGAGCAGAGCAGCGGGCAGCGCCAGGGGGAGGACGGGGTGAGCCGCGGCGGGGTCAGAGGTCATCGCGGCGCTGGGCACGCCGGGCACAGGGTGGCAGAGCAGGAGACGCAGCGTGTCCACGTGGCCCGAGCGCACGGCCGCGTGGAGCGCCGTGCAGCCGTCCTGTAGAACACACACGCACACACACACAAACACACAGTAGATTTAACCCATTTTGAGATCTGAGATCAGATTCTAAGAATGTCTTCTACATCCTGACAGTTTTCTGAAAAAGCTATGTTTCTATGTCAGTCGTTCTTCGATTTAAAAAAAATAGCAGACCTACAAGCTCGTAGCGCGCCACTCGGTGGCGCGCTATGAGCTTGTAGATCTGCTATTTTTCAATAGCTAAAGCATAACATAATACTAACACCAAAAGGGGTTCCCGCCCAAAATGGGTAAAGTAAACATGCATAGCTGCACAGGTATACATGCTTTCAGACCCGTTTTTTTTTTTGCATTTATAAAAAGACAGGGAGACAATAATACCAGCCAGGCATAATGCATATACTGCATATAGTAGACTACTAGACTCTCACATTCATTAAAATGGTAAATGGTGCATTTATATAGCGCCTTTATCCAAGGCGCTTTACATAGATTGTGCATTACATTCACCCATTCACACACACATTCATACACCGATGGCGGCGGAAGCCATGCAAGGTACCAACCAGCACATCGGGAGCAATTAGGGGTTCAGTGTCTTGCTCAAGGACACTTCGACATGTAGACAGGAGGAGCCGGGATTCGAACCGCCGACCCATGGATCGTTGGACGACCTGCTCTACCTCTTAAGCCACAGTCGCCCCATTCATTGCCACCTTGTGGCCATTGGAGGTAAGTTAGCTTCTGCCGACGGAAATGACTAGGATTACCACTCATTTCCATCCCGTTTCCCGGCCTCGCAGACTGAGAGAAAACGGCTAATGTTAGCATTAGCTCACGATGTTTACATTTCACCAGAAACGCTAATAATATGTCAATGACGATGATGTGGTTGAAAATTCTGAAATCGGATCCGAACATCGGATGTTTGGTCGAAACCACAGACAGCGCTCGTCATTTTCAGAGATAACAGCCGAGGGGAATCCCACTGTAAAGCACTTTGAGCTGCATTTCATGTCATGAAAGGTGCTATACAAATAAAGTTTTATTATTATTATTATTATTATTACTTTAAATGGGACTCTATGAGATGCGCGAGCACGTTTCCTGGTGCTGGGGGGGGGGGGGGGGGGGTATGCAAGGTGTTGCCTAGCAACCGGGACAGGGCTAAAAAAATAAAGTTGTTTTTCAGCTAAATCGTTTCATATTGATAGAAAGTCTCCGGGTTTAACCCATTCTGGACGGAAACTCCTTTTGGTGTTTTAACTAAGCATTATGTTATACTTTAAGCTATTGAAAAACAGCAGATCTACAAGCTCATAGCGCGCCACCGAGTGGCGCGCTACGAGCTTGTAGGTCTGCTATTTTTGAAAAATCGAAGAACGACCGACATAGAAACGCAGCTTTTTCAGAAAACCGTCAGGATGTAGAAGACATTTTTTAGAATCTGATCTCAGGTCAAATTGGGTTAACCAGTTGATCTTGCCAAATGCAGTGAAGGCATGTTGGGTCACACCGTGATTCACCAGACTGACACTGAGTCACCGAGACTTACAGTTAGTTCACCGCTACCCGACTACAGAAAAACACATTACACTGTTATTCCCGGACGTTAACGTTCATTGTCATTTTCCATACATGGCCTCCCGATCTGGGGGTCTCAGACTTGGTAGTTAAAGCGAATCTTCTTTCACATCCCATTCCCAAAATCTCACCATTTTCCTCACAAATGACATTATACACAGCAAATGACTCTGAAAAAAAAAAACATGATCCAAATACGAGTTAGTTTCTCACAGTTAGGTGACATTCACACCAGAGAGCTTTGCTGCGATTAAAACGAATCCTGCTGCGCATTGTCAGAAAGTGCACTTTGTTTGGCAGGTGTGAAGGCTCATTCGAAATCTAATGCGTATCAAAGAACCGCATTCTACTCCGAGCAAAAACGGGGGTTTCGCTTCACTTCCAATCGCACTTGATTACGATTCTGTACAGGTGTGAATGCAATCCGCAGTAAATAAAGGAAATGAAGCAAACAATGTGGCGGGTGAGGAGCTGAACACAGTTGGAGACGGAGAAGGCATATTTTACGCAGCGCAAAGATGTCCCGTTACCGTGGATAGACGTGGTCGAATGAGCAGACTGAAGCCCTGATCGAAATGAGGACGAGTACATTAATCAATTGCTTAAGGAAACACATAAAAACACTGCAGTGTATTATAGCCTATAGATAATATTCTGTCTGTCTGTCTGTGCGTGCCGTAAACATGGAGTGCTGTCACTGTGTGGGGAGTAGGGACTTACATCTCGATAAACTTGTAAACATTTTGCGCTGCTGTCTGTTAACAGTGCGTGGCTGCGTGCGGAGAGAGAGAGAGAGAGAGAGAGAGGGTATAATTGTATCACCATAGATTCACCATAGATTTCACTGTGTTAGTTTCACTGTGCTAGTTTATGAATGGAACACATTGATAAAGGTCCCCCCTGCTGCGTTTCCAATTGCTGCGGATGACAGTGTGAAGGCAAACCACAGTAAATTAAATATGCAAGAAGTCCCAATTCTCCTCCCATTCGCATCGAGTCTACCGAAGTATTAGGTGAGAATGTGACCTTAAACTCTCAAGACTTAACCCATTAAGACATGGAACGCATCTGTGTACCCGAGCTTGTAGATCTGCTATTTTTCAAAAAGAATCGGGAAAATGTGTGCAAATCTTTGAATATATATTCTTTCACAGCGAACGTTTTTAACTCATCTTTGCTTCATGGGGAAGTGCCTGGAACAACATATTTTCAGATCAGCGGCCAATTACATATACCTTGACATGAAAAAGTTTGAACATCACTAATACACGTTTCAAAAAACTGTCATGATTTAGAAGACATTTTGTAGAATCTGATTTTCAGGTCTTAAAGGGATAGTTCAGATTTTTTGAACTTAAGTTGTATGAAATACTTGCCATTCATATAGTGGTTGCAACTGTATTAATTGATTGCCCGAGTCCTGTGGTGGGAGTTCTGCTCTGGTTTTGGTGAAATATCAAGTAGTTCCGGTCATTTTGTGGGGGGCACTGGGGGCCACGCAGTAAAAGTAAATGAATCCACAAAACTAACGTCATTTGTATTGTTGACCTATTTCTAAAATATTAGTGCAACTTCCGTTCTTTTTTTACCCCTCTATCACACAGAACTATGTTTGTTGTGTCCATATCACTACGCCCAAAAAATAGTTCCATGTGATAGAGGGTCAAAGTTGAACGAAAGTCGCGCTAATATTTTAGAAATAGAATAGAAATAATTCGTTTTGTGGATTAATTTACTTTTACTGCGTGGCCCCAGTGCCCCCCACAAAATGACCGGAACAACTTAATATTGACCAAAACCAGAGCAGAACTCCCACCATGGGACTCGGGCAATCAATTAATACAGTTGCAACCACTATATTAATGGCAAGTATTTCATACAACTTAAGTTCAAAAAATCTGAACTATCCCTTTAATGGGTAACACATTACTGTGTACAGCACTTCATCTTTCCGGGCCGCTTCCCTTATCCTTCCTTCAGGTGTTGCAGATGATACTAATTAAAGAGGGAGTGCCACAATTTTGGTATTTTTCCAGTTTTTCATGTGTCTATGAGGTGACAGTACTTCATTAGACACCCTGGAGTCGTTTTTATGTGCAACGGTGTAGGCCTATTAACTTTGTATTTGGGGTTTCCTCCTGGAGGCTGAACCCTTGACAGTCAAATGGTCCAATGAAATAAACAGTAATATAGTGACATCACACTATCAGCCCCTCCCCTAACCCCTCCCCTTTTATCATACAACTACAGCTGTGGGTGCGGCTTCAGTTCAGGTGGATCACCTCCCATCACCACCCACCAGGCAAACCAGGCATACTTAATGAACTGGTGGGCGTGCACACATAAAAACAACATTTTAACAAATACTGTACACTTTTTTGAAAAAATTATACCTCCTTATATAACAATAAGACCTGCATTTTTTAGGGTGGTAAAAAAATCACAGCACTCTAGTATGCAGTGGTTCTAAAACTTTTTTATTTTATTTCAAGGAACCCCATAACTCCGAGTGTACAAATGGAACCAAATGGACCCGTAATTTGTACACTCTCAGAGTTACACACCCGTACGAGGCCATTTGGAACCCACTCAAGGACACTTTGAGACCCACTGCGGTTGTAGCAGAGTGTTTCCAGTGAGCCAACATGACACAATAGCAGCACCCTGACTCTGTCTGACCAGAATGGAACAGAGCCTTCATTAGTATCATCAGTAACACCTGTGAAGGAAGTATAGAGAAGTGGCTGAAGTTCTTTCCAAAATGGCGTGTGTGCATAGAGCCTATTGAGGGGGTTTCAGGAAGCAAAACCATGTACAGTGTACGTGTAAGCAAAGCAAAGTTACTATATTTACCCAGGGTAACTGGACTAAGCATGAAATGAAATGAAATGATTACTATATTTACCCAGGGTATCTGGGCTAAGCTCAAGAACTTGTTTCCAGCCAGGCCCTGCTCATAGAACACATTTCATCGTAGTGGTTCAATGCCTTGTTCAAGGGCACTTCAGCGGTGGTAATTTTAACGTGTCAGACCGCTGATTCGAACTGGCGACCTTCCGGTATCAAGACCGCTCCGCAATCCGTTCGGCCACCGCTGCCGCTGCCGCTGCATCAGATACTTGTTTCCAGCCAGGCCCTGCTCATAGAACATTTCATGGTAGTGGTTCAATGCCTTGCTCAAGGGCACTTCAGCGGTGGTAATTTTTAACGTGCCGGTCCGGGGATACGAACTGGCGACCTTCCGGTATCAAGACCGCTCCGCAAACCGTTCGGCCACCGCTTGTAGGTCTGCTATTTTTGAAAAATCGTGAAAATGCGGCGCAAATCTTTGAACATATATTCTTTAAGAAGACTTTTTTTCGACGTCAGACCTAAACGGGTTAATTAGAAAGACGCGACATCAAGTCTTGGGGCAGTGAAAAGAATGACGTTTCAACCACAAAGATCCTCTAAACATCTGTGTAAAAAAAATAATAAATTACACCCTATCCGCCGGGCATTTCCACGGCTAGCTAAAAATAGCCGGGTGTGTTGCAGTGATTAGCTGCGCCGTTGGTTACGCTCACTGCGTGTGCGTTGGACCTGCGGGGGCTGAGCTCTGCACATGTGTAGAGCAAACACGGCTCTCTTCTCACGCAAGCAGCGAGCAACAGGGACCCCCCATCCCCCCCCCCCCCCCCCCCCCCCCCCCCTCCCCTCTGTGGTCGCCACGCGGCCCGGAAGCGAGATATCAAAGAGTCTGCCAATGAATCCACAGGGAACCCCTGTTGGTGTTTTTAGCATTATGGTATACTTTGGCATTTCACATTTGATTATATTTATATAAACCATTACTTTTCAGGAAATGGAGAAAAAAAAAAAAAAACCTGTGTTCCATGAAGTTATTTAGTCGCAAGCTCTTGTCTTGTTAACACTTTTCAAAAAGTTTGAAACTGGAGTTTCACTTCTGTGTTTGTGGAGTTTGTTCTCCCCGTGTCCCCTAGGGCAGGGGTTCTCAACGTTTTTGGCCGGGGACCCCCGGAAATGCTTTGGCAATGTCTCGGGACCCCCGCCCCGCCCCCTCCCGACCCCCAATATAAATTGACTGCTACAATAACCTTAAACCATTTTGGGCGGGAACCCCTTTTGGTGTTTTAAGCATTGTTATAATTTAGCTATTGAAAAATAGCAGATCTACAAGCTCATAGCGCGCCACCGAGTGGCGCGCTACGAGCTTGTAGGTCGGCTATTTTTGAAAAATCGTGAAAATAAAATTTAAAAAAAAATCTTTTTTTTTTTTTGGAAAATAATTTGGGGACCCCCTAAAATAATTTGGCGACCCCCCGAGGGGTCGCGACCCACAGGTTGAGAACCCCTGCCCTAGGGTACGTAGGTACCCTCACAAAAAAACATGCAGTAATCCTGGTCTCTAAACTGCGTCCCCCTGGCCAGCCGAGGCGCCTGATGGAGGGGAAAGGAGTAACGTGTTCCTTCTACGTGCTACTGTACGTCCAACCGGGGAAACTACCCCCTTGTCAGGTGAAAAGAAGTGGCTTGGGCTCCTCATGCATGACAGACAGACAGACAGACATACAGAACAAAGTACACGTACAGCTGTGGTGTGTGATCTGTCCGCCCCGCCATCCAGCAGGGCCCTGACACAGTCCAGACTGCCCGCCTCGCTGGCCATGTAGAGGGCTGTCTGGTGGCCGGACGACGCCCCCCGGTGGTCCACAGCGGCCCCCGAAGCGAGCAGGACCTCCACACAGCTGTAGCGGACGAGAGATGGAGAGAGAGAGACAGGACGTCAACCACTTACAACCCGTTTTACTTGTTTTTGCCTATTATTGACATGCATGCTAATATAGGGACGCCAGGTTGAGAGCAGTGTTGCTTTTGGCAGCACATTTTGATTTTAGTTTTAGTCATAGTCTCTTGAATAGTTTTCATTTAGTTTTAGTCACATTTTAGTCACCTGGAATATTTTAGTGTTAGTCTAGTTTTAGTCGACTAAATCTACAGTTGATTTAGTCGAACAAAATATATATATTTTGGCGGGCCTTGATGCCGTCGTAATGACTTTTTTTTTACTTGCTGAAAATAGCCGATCTACAATCTCACAACGCGTTGCAGCGCAAGCTTGTAGATCTGCTATTTTCAGCATGCAACCAAGTGTAAAATGACTTATACTGGATCTCTTGTCCACTAGTCCCTTCCTAATAGACGCCTTATCAGACGACGTCACACTGATAAGAAACAGCATGCGCGCGCATAAAGGCAGCAGAAGAACACCACCTCTCATAAGATGCAATGGAAAACTGCACTCACGTGTAAAAAATGCCCCATCAAACTTTCAGATGCTGTTTTTCTCCCAGTGTGGAGGAAGAATGATTAGGTTTTTTATTGTGATCTCTCGCCCTTATATATAATCCTTGGTTTCTGTTGTGTTTGAACAATAATAGCAATTCAAAACAGTTGTCCTCAAAACCACACCTCCAGTCGCTGTCATAAGAACAGGAGGTGCGCTCATGAACACGGCAGCAGAGCCTATTTGTGCACGGCTGCACGCGCACCTGCAGTCCATCAAGTATAATTTATGCTTCGTCCCCCAATGGTGTCGCGCACGCAGACCTCTACGCTCACAACAGTCGCATCTGCGATGCGATGTGAGCTTGTATATCAGCTGTTCTCTGCGTGCAGTACTGTTGGGCTTTGAAGTATAAATGTCTCCTAGGGTGCATCTCACTAGTCAACTCACAAGAGGAGGTTGAATGGACTGAAACCAGCGCTCCCCAAAACAACAGGTTTGGAGATCTGTTGGGAATTGATTACATGAAACAGTCACCCGTGCGCCCAGTCCCAATGTTTGTAAACAAATAATTGGTCTATAGTTCTTCCTTTAGTCTAGTTTTTATTTGTTGACAAAATCGTCAGTATATTTAGTCTTAGTTTTAGTCATCATAGCTTTAGTTTTCATGTAGTTTCCATTTAGTTTTTGTCTGTGATAAAAGGTATAGTCGACGAACATTTTTTCGTCTTGGTTTTTAGTCGACGAAAACAACACAGGTTGAGACAGAGTGGTGGTTATTTAGCCTGATGACTCAGTGGAGAGTCTCGTAGACTTCACCATAACTTACATAGAGGTCTTTAAATACAGTACGTGGCCTGAATACCGCTCGGCTGAACTCAGCTTATAAACAAACCACCAATGAGTTACGTTCGGACACCGACTGTTATGTGATGTCGCCACGGTCGTCACATATTTCAGCAGGTCACCAGTTTGACCGTAACACCGCTGTTGCTGAGGTGACTTAGGCCTCACTCACACCTTTGCAACATACATACAACATTTGTCTTGTGTATTGTCCGTGTTTAATGGCCGCCCCCCAATGCATTTCCAATGGAAGTCACATGGTTTGACGAAACATTTTTGTTTGATGCGGGGAAGGGGGGCACAACACAGCCATCAAACAAAAGTGTTTTGTCAAACCATGTGACCAGGGACGTGGGGGGCCAATAATTCAGCCCGGGAAGTGGAGTTGCGGAGGCCCTCTAGGCGCGCGGCCAAAGGCCCAGACCGGCCTGGACTGGACCGGCCGTTCGGGAGTTGTCCCGAATTTCCCAATGGCCAGCACGTCCCTGCATGTGACTTCCATTGGAAATGCATTGGACGGACAAGACTCCGGTTATGCAATAGCTGTTGTCGTACGATGATGATGATGAGAACTGTTCTTCATAGAGCTTCCTCGGCTTGGAATATGCTCCCCATAAATGTTACGACACACACACCAGAAGAAGATTTTCTTTTAAAAAGTTACTTATTATTTTTCTGTGTAATTTTGTTTGGTCTGTATTTGTGATTTTATTGGATATTGTCGTCTCATTTTTATATGCAGAGCGACTTCACTTACTTTACTATATTTTGCCTTTTTGTTTCAGTTATGTACAGTAGCACAATTTTAACTAATTGTCTGTTATTGTTTTGTATTCCTTTTGTGACTAGTAGCAACCACTTTGTGACTAGTAGCAACCACTTTGTGACTAGTAGCAACCACTTTGTGACCAGTAGCAACCACTTTGTGACCAGTAGCAACCACTTTGTGACTAGTAGCAACCACTTTGTGACTAGTAGCAACCACTTTGTGACCAGTAGCAACCACTTTGTGACCAGTAGCAACCACTTTGTGACTAGTAGCAACCACTTTGTGACCAGTAGCAACCACTTTGTGACCAGTAGCAACCACTTTGTGACTAGTAGCAACCACTTTGTGACTAGTAGCAACCACTTTGTGACCAGTAGCAACCACTTTGTGACTAGTAGCAACCACTTTGTGACCAGTAGCAACCACTTTGTGACTAGTAGCAACCACTTTGTGGAAGCTAATGGGGAATGTCACAGATGGACTGGTGAAAACATGTGAAAGCTAATTGACGCACGCACGCGCGGTCATGCGTGCGCACAC
>NW_027637010.1:30000-83175 GCF_951216825.1 Electrona antarctica
TGCTGGGTTTCCTAGTCTTGAGAGCGCAGACAGACACAGACCCTCAGTGGGATGAATTATACTCGCAAATAATTTAGTCTAATTTGATCTCGATCTCGACCGTTCACATTATGCATGCACACACCCTCTATACTCGCCTTTAGCATCCAATGTGTTCATGTCATTTTCTGGTATAAAATGTGTTGGTGTTTTAAAGCATCACGTTATACTTTAGATATTGAAAAATAGCAGATCTACTATGAGCTTGTAGATCTGCTATTTTTGAAAAATCGGAAAAAATGTGACGCAAATCATTGAATATATATATTCTTTCAGAACGTTTTTAACGGGTCCCCTGGAACAACATATTTTCAGATGAGGGTCGGCGGGCCAATTACATATATCATTCTGGGGGTCCCTTGACATGAAAATGTCTGAGAACCACTGATATAGAAACACAGGGTATTTTCCAGAAAACTGTCAGGATTTAGAATCGAGCTCAGGTCTAAATGCGTTAATCAAATAATCAATAAATTAACCAATTACGAAGACAAATCACTAGTCGGGTGCCGTCGTCGGGGTATACCTGTGTATCCGTTTTGAGCAGCAGCGAACAAGGCAGAGGTTTGATGGACGTGGAGTTGTTGTTGTTGGTGGTTGTGATGACTTGGAGTGGGCGTGGTGGTGGTGTCGTCGTCGTCTGTAGTCATGGTTGTGTCGGTGGTGTCGGTGGTGGTGGTGGTGTCGGTCGTCGTCGGGTCAGGTCGGTTAAGCAGCATTGACAATAAAGTGACGTTTCCCTGGGAAGCAGCTTGGAGGAGGAGCAAGGGGGGGCGCCCGCCGTCCAGGGCAGCAGCAGGCCCACCGCCGGCATCCAGAGGGGGGACGACTACGGAGGTACACCAGCCTGGAGGAGGAGGAGGAGGAGAGGGAGCAGAGAGAGGGAGGTATAGGGGGAGGGAGGGGGAGGATTTAAAAAAAGAGGAGGATGAAGGAGGCGATGGTGGAATTCTTCTAGAACCTCTGCTGGTGGAGGTCGGGGGGGGAAGCGAGATGATGGCGAAGGTTTGGCGGACAAGGTTGGGGCGAAAGAGAGAGCACACCTTGAGTTCCATGCTGTGCAGTGGTGCAGTTACCCAGTGGCCCGCCCCCCACACACACACAGCCTCGGGATATCATATCCACTGGGTTATCCATACACTACAGCATTGGTTCTTAACCTTTTAATGCTGTAAAATAAAATAGCTCATAGCGCGCCACCGAGTGGCGCGCTATGAGCTTGTGGGTCTGCTATTTTTGAAACATCGAAGAACGACACATTTTTCAGAAAACCGTCAGGATGTAGAAGACATTTTTTAGAATCTGATCTCAGGTCAAAATGGGTTAAAATAATCACATTTGAACTGGCAGACCGCATCTTTGCATCGTCATGTCGCTGGCTTCCATTGACAATGAATGGCAGACTACGTCTTTGCATCGTCATGTCGCTGGCTTCCATTGACAATGAATGGCAGACTACGTCTTTGCATCGTCATGTCGCTGGCTTCCATTGACAATGAATGGTAGACTGCGTCGTTGCGTCTGCCAGAGTGAACGCAACATGAGATTACTCAGTATTGCTGCTGTGCACTCATTTTGTATTATAATATTCATAGTAAAGCATAGGGTATTGAAGAGCTTTGTTTTTGTGGGTGTTCTGAGGAAATCAATGACCCATTTTGAGCGGGAACCCCTTTTGGTGGTTACATACATTGTTATAATTTAGCTATTGAAAAATAGCAGATCTACAAGCTCATACGAACTTGTAGATCTGCTATTTTTGAAAAATCGTTAAAATGTGTCTCAAATCTTTCCGAAAATTGTCATGATTTAGAAAACATTTTCTTTTAATTTCGACGTCAGGCCTGAATGGGTTTTGAAAATGTTTTTGAAAATGTTACACAAAACAATGTACTGCAAAGGGTACCTTAAAAAAAAAGTACCCTCAACTTTGTAGGGATTAACAGTTGGAGTCGAGTCAGTCGACCAGGGCTGGCAAACCAAGGTGACACATTGGTTCTGGCAACGCTGCAGTGCAAACCCTGGGTGACTTTGACATTCACTTAAAAGGTGATAACAGGTGGACCGGGGCTCCGCTCACCGGCCAACACAGACGACAGCTCACATCAGCCAATCATAATAAAGTCAACACTCGCATTCATCCAATCATCAATCTCTATCTATGCAGTACAACATATTAATACTAGTGAACCTGTCCAGTCCATGCACATTGAATTTTGTCATTAATTCAAGTTGCTATAAGCAATAATATGTCAAGATTTTAATGATTGTTTTTTGAGTGGTGTAAACCACTCCTACAACTGGCTTTGTTAGTTTACGTGTCTGTCTGTCTGTTCGTACCAAAAAATGAGCATGGTTGCTATGGTCACCCAGTTCACACGGGTGTGATTTCATTACGTCAGACATTACGTCAGACCACAGCTGATCAGTCTATATAAGACCTTACACCACTCAGTTCACACGGGTGTGATTTTTTTTAGACAGCCAGCAATGGAATTAACACTCCCCAAAAAAATGTAGTCTCTGTGACACTTCTAGGGTGTCATTGCAGGGTGTCATTCAACCGACCTTCGACCTTCAAAGATGAGGAATAATGCATTGAATTTGCCCGTCTACTTCTTGATTGGTTAGTCATTTGCCGTCTGGAAATGTTTGACCAATGACAAAGCTTCTTGGGAAATCTTTGAATGCAGACTGTGTGGCCCCTATGATGCCATTAAAATGTGGACATATTATTGCTTATAGCTACTTTAATATCAGTATATGAAGGAAGAAAAATACAACACACGACAAAAGAAGTGGAGAGGAATAGACCCTTATGACTACACCCAGATCCCTAGCTAATGCTACGGACTAAATCAGACTCTACTTTGTTGAGGAGCATTCTGCTAACAGTAGAGAGGCTAAAGTATCTTGTTACGCCACCAGGACTCTGAGGGGAAGCTCTGGGGTTAGAGGACCACTTCACCACTTTTCAACCTATCTTCATAGAATCACTTCGTCTTCACTAATGTTCAAATAGCAAAAAAACATTCTATGTGTCTCATAGGAGGGCTGTGGGCAGTTCAGAAACCCGTCTTCCTCCAGTGACATCATCGTTAGGCAGATCATTTTTTTTAAACAAGATTTTTTTCGTTTTTGGATATTTATTATCGCGAGAACGATCGCATTGTAACTTTTCAGGAATAGAAAGCCTACAGCTTTCCATTAGCTTGGATTCACATTGATGTTGTCACTGGAACATGGGTTTCTGAATTGCCCACAGCCCCCATAGAAAAAAATAAATAAATGTGCTATTTTATCGTGAACATTAGTGAGAGGAGAGGACCAATTATATGAAGATAGGTTGAAAAGTGGTGAGGTCGTCCTTTAACTGGAGGTGAGGAGGTTAAAAAGTGGTGTGGTTCGGGAAACAAAAAAGCAGAAAACCTTCGTAACACATGCTGGTCGTCAGAAAGACAGAGGAAAACCTTCGTAACACATGCTGGTCGTCACGTCAGAAAGACAGAGGAAAACCTTCGTAACACATGCTGGTCGTCACGTCAGAAAGACAGAGGAAAGAAGAGAGCGGAGCTGAGAACGAGAGGACAGGAGGTACAGGGAGCATTTCAGAATCTCAAGGACACAGGCGGGTAATCACACTTCCCAGAAATGCCCGTCTATGTCAGGGGTTCTCAACGTTTTTGGCCGGGGACCCCCGGAAATGCTTTGGCAATGTCTCGGGACCCCCGCCCCGCCCCGCCCCCTCCCGACCCCCAATATAAATTGACTGCTACAATAACCTTAAACCATTTTGGGCGGGAACCCCTTTTGGTGTTTTAGGCATTGTTATAATTTAGCTATTGAAAAATAGCAGATCTACAAGCCCATAGCGCGCCACCGAGTGGCGCGCTATGAACTTGTAGGTCTGCTATTTTTGAAAAATCGTGAAAATAAAATTTAAAAACATATATGTTTTTTATAAAAAAAAATTGGGGACCCCCTAAAATAATTTGGCGACCCCCCGAGGGGTCGCGACCCACGGGTTGAGAACCCCTGGTCTATGTTACGGCATAGAGAGAGAGAGCTGGAGTTATGAAGACTGAAGGTGATTCCTCCTCCCAGGCTTGGAAAGAAACGCCTGGGCTTTGGCCGGGTGTTCCAACCAACCAACCGACTGGCTGTGTGTTCCGTGTTATTATAACACCCATCACGTGACCTCGTGAAATGTATAAGCATGAAATGCAGTGGCGTGCACAGACATTTAGAGGGGGCAGGTGCTCAAGTGAAAAAAAGGGGCATCTTGTGCAGCGTGTGGAACCGGCCGGTTGCCTTAACCCATTTTGACCTGAGATCAGATTTAAAAAAATGTCTGCTACATCCTGACAGTTTTCTGAAAAAGCTATGTTTCTATGTCAGTGGTTCTTCGATTTTTCAAAAATAGCAGACCTACAAGCTCATATGAGCTTGTAGATCTGCTATTTTTCAATAGCTAAAGCATAACATAATGCTAACACCAAAAGGGGTTCCCGCCCCAAAATGGGTGGGATTTATAGATTTTTGGGCCTAAATAATATATTAGTGTGGGGTAAGTAACAGCGAGACAGGAGACGGAGTTGTGTCGAGGTAGTTTACTTAATCCCAAACGTATAGCATTACACTGCAGCAGCATCAGAGTCAGAACAATAACAACACACAACTACTAGTTTACACTGCAGCAGCATCAGAGTCAGAACAATAACAACACACAACTACTAGTTTACACTGCAGCAGCATCAGAGTCAGAACAATAACAACACACAACTACTAGTTTACCCTAACCCTAACCCTAACCCTAACCCATTACACTGCAGCAGCATCAGAGTCAGAACAATAACAACACACAACTACTAGTTTACCCGGAACCGGAAACAATAGTCTGAACTGTGCCCTTCATCCTCATCATCCTCTTAAAGGCACAATGTCCCTTTTGGTGAATGTCTCTGCAAGTCTCTATATGTGGATCACCACACAGGCCCCCCCAGAATTCACCAACAAAATAGTGCTGAAAAGTGCAAAAAAAAATAATACTGTAAATGAACAATCAAACAGTCCAGCAGCAAATGTTCAACGCGGGGGACGGACGGATCAAGCGGCCGAACCGACTGCGCTTGGCAGGAGGGGAAGGGGCCGGGGGAGGTAGAAGGGGCCGGGGCCGGGGCAGGGGCAGGGACAGAGGTCGGAGCAGGGCCTGGGCCAGACACAGGCGGATGCCCCCGTCGCGGCGGCAGGGCCAACAGAACCGGCCCGTCGACATCCAAGTGCGCAGGCTTGAGGCGGTCTATAGCGATCCGCTCAGGCCTGCCTCCCATGTCCACAACAAAGTTCTTAACGCCCGCCTCCAGAACACGGTAGGGTCCATCGTAGGGGGGCTGCAGTGGAGAGCGATGACTGTCGTGCCGGATGAAGACGTACCTGGACGACGGCAGATCCTTGGGGACGTAGGACTGGGGGAGGCAGTGGCGAGATGTCAGAATAGGGATCAGGGCCTCGGCGACACCCCGGGACATAGTTCGATGAATGGCGGCCGACCAGGGAGCTGTGGCATCCGGAAGAAACTCCCCCGGGACCCGCAGTGGTTGACCATACACCAGTTCGGCGGACGAAGCTTGGAGGTCCTCCTTGGGGGCAGAGCGAATTCCAAGCATGACCCAGGGGAGGCGGTCAGCCCAGCTGCTGTCTGTAAGGACGGCCCGAAGAGAGGCCTGTATGTCCCGGTGGAACCGCTCACAAAGCCCATTGCCTTGCGGGTTGTACGCCGTAGTGCGGTGAATCTTCACCCCCAGGTGCTCAGCAACTGCAGTCCAGAGCTCCGAGGTGAACTGAGGACCCCGGTCGCTCGTGATGTCCCCAGGCGTGCCAAAGCGTGCCACCCAGCACCCGATGAAAGCCCGAGCCACTTCCGCTGCCGTAGTGGAGGACAGAGGCACGGCCTCCGGCCACCTGGTGGTCCTGTCCACCATGGTGAAGAGGTGGGTAAATCCACGGGAGGCGGGCATGGGGCCCACCAGGTCCACATTCACGTGGTCGAACCGCCTCTCAGGCACCACAAACGGTGCCAAAGGGGCCTTGGTGTGTCGGTGGACTTTGGCGCGCTGGCACGCCACACATGAGCCAGCCCAGGCCTTAATGTCTCTCCTCAGTCCAGGCCAAACAAACTTGGCCCCCACCAGCTTGGTAGAGGCCTTCACACCAGGGTGGGAAAGTCTGTGGACGGTGTCGAAAACCCGGCGCCTCCAGGCAGTAGGCACCATGGGGCGCGGTCGACCGGTGGAGACATCGCAGAGGAGAGTGGCGTCGGCTGCGTTGAACGCCACGTCCTCCAGCTGCAGTGCGGTAGGAGCCGACCGGTAGTCCTGCATTTCCGTGTCCGTGGCCTGATCCGCCGCCATGGCGGCATAATCAATCCCCAAGTGGACGGATGCCGCAACTGCCCGGGACAGGCAGTCGGCGACCAGGTTATCTTTCCCCGCCACATGTTGGATATCCGTGGTGAACTCGGAGATCGCCGAGAGCTGACGCTGCTGACGCCCAGACCACGGCTCTGACGCCTTCGCCATGGAGAAAGTCAGTGGTTTGTGGTCCACGAATGCGGTGAACTGGCGTCCTTCCAACAGGAACCTAAAGTGTCTGGTGGCGAGGAACAGACCCAGAAGTTCTCTATCAAAGGTGCTGTATTTGCGCTCGGCGTCTCGGAGCTGCCTGCTGAAGAAGGCCAGCGGCTGCCAGGCACCGCCGACCCACTGCTCGCACACTGCATAGTCAGAGGCGTCTGTTGTAAGTGCGACCGGGGCAGAGGGAGACGGGTGCGCGAGCAGAGCTGCGTTGGCCAGCGCGGTCTTGGCGGCCTCGAAGGCTGTGCACATCTCCGGGGACCAGTCCAAGTCATCCTTGGCCGCTTTGCCCCGCAGGGCCTCGGACAAGGGTCGGATTAGGTGGGCAGCATGGGGCAGGAAGCGGTTGTAAAAGTTCACCATGCCCAGAAACTCTTGTAGAGACTGCACCGTGCGGGGGCGAGGTAAACGGTTGACGGCATCCACCCTAGCGGGCAGGGGGGGGCGCTCCACGTGGAGTGACTTGGTGTCCCAGGAAAGTGATGGATGACAGCCCAAACTGGCACTTGGCTGGGTTGACTATGAGGCCATGCTCACTGAGCCGCCCAAACAGCTGGCGGAGGTGTGCCATGTGCTCGTCGACGGATGCGCTCGCTATCAGATTGTCATCCAAAAAGACAAACAAAAACGGCATGTCCCGGAGCACAGAGTCCATTAGGCGCTGAAACGTCTGCGCCGCACCCCTGAGGCCAAATGGCATTCGCAAGAATTCAAAAAGGCCAAAGGGGGTGATGACAGCCGTCTTCGGTACGTCTTGGGGATGCACTGGCACCTGGTGATATCCACGCACCAGGTCCACCTTGGAGAAGATGACGGCCCCCGCCAGGTGGGCCGAAAAATCCTGAATGTGCGGGACCGGTCGGTACCGGTCGGGGGTCGTGGCGTTGTTCAGGCGACGGAAATCGCCACAGGGGCGCCAACCCCCGTCAGCCTTAGTCACCATATGTAGCGGGGAAGCCCACGGGCTGTTCGAGCGCCGCACAATGCCGTGCACTCCATAGTCGAGAACTCCTCTCTGGCGATGGCCAGTTTGGCCGAGTCGAGGCGCCGGGCCCGAGCATAGACTGAGGGCCCCACAGTGGTAATATGGTGCTCCACGCCATGCTTAGCCACCGCTGACGAGAACGTGGGCGTGGTGAGGTCGGGAAAACTGGCGAGCAGGCGTTGATACGGATCCCCAGTGGCGAGCGTGTTAGACAGGCAGAGTGCTCCCCCCCCCCCCCCAAGCGTACAGGGGTACGAAGCAAACGAAAGGGCATCTATCAGGCGACAGTTTTTAACATCCACCAGCAGGCTGAAGGCACAGAGGAAATCTGCGCCCAGGAGTGGCGTAGACACAGCAGCCATAACAAAGTCCCAGCCGAAACGCCGCCCGCCAAAACACACCTCCACATACCTGGTGCCGTAAGTACGTATAGGTGTGCCATTAGCGGCGTCCATCTGGGGGCCGTGTCCACCGGCCACGGTGTCCACGGCCTGTGCTGGCAGGATACTGCGTTGAGCGCCGGAGTCCACCAGCAGCCGCCGGCCAGACAAGGAGTCAGTGATGAACAGCAGCTTGCAGTCACGGCCGGCGCCCATGGCCGCTAACAAGCTCCAAACCTGGCGTGGTAATAGCAGAGCCCGTCGTCAGTCTGGCGGCGGGCCGTCACCGCAGCTGCGGTGTCTGCATAGTCCTCCAGGGGTGGAAGTGGGGTCGAGGAGGTGCTCTGGTGGGGCAGCAGGGCATGTACAAACTGCTGTCGGTTGGCTAGGAAAACCCTGTCCGCCTCTGCAGCCAGGCCACGATAGTCCTTGGTGGAGGAGAGGGGAGAACTGGCTAGTGCTGTGCGCACAGGCACCGGAAGCTGCCGCAGGACAACGTGCGTAAAAAAGGAATGATGGATCAGCTGATCCCAGCACAGCCAACATTCTCTCCATTAACTCCGACGGTTTCCCGTCTCCGAGGCCGTTGAGAGACAGCAGACAGTCCGCTTTCTCCAGCTCAGACAGCTCATAAAGCTTCAGTAGGAACGCCTTTAGTGCCTCGTACTTGCCGTCAGCGGGTGGATCCTCCAACAGCATCATCGCACGTGCAGTAGTCGAAGCATCTAACGCCGCCACCACATGAAAGTATTTAGTAATATCCTGTGTAATTCCTCTCAGCTGGAATTGGGCGTCGATGTGCAGAAACCACGGCCGCGGGTTGTGTTGCCAAAAGTCGGGAAGTTTGACGGTCGCAGCATAGACGTGCGCGTTCGGCGCGGCCGCGGCAGCGTTGTCTTCGTTGTTTAACATTGTTCGTATTCACAAGGTCACCAATGTGGGGTAAGTAACAGCGAGACAGGAGACGGAGTTGTGTCGAGGTAGTTTACTTAATCCCAAACGTATAGCATTACACTGCAGCAGCATCAGAGTCAGAACAATAACAACACACAACTACTAGTTTACATTACACTGCAGCAGCATCAGAGTCAGAACAATAACAACACACAACTACTAGTTTACCCGGAACCGGAAACACTAGTCTGAACTGGGCCCTTCATCCTCATCATCCTCTTAAAGGCACAATGTCCCTTTTGGTGAATGTCTCTAGGACACCACATTAGAAGCTTTTTTATCAAGAATTGATCAATGTCACCATGGTCCACATACTGTACAGTGTACACTGTACAAAAAAAGAAAATATATATATTTTTTTTTTCAAAAGGGCACATTGCTCTAGCACCCCCTAGTGTCTATCTGTGCACGCCACTGATGAAATGCAAATGTCTTTAGTTTCAAACACATTTCCATTCGTAGTCGACGCGTCATTCCAAACTCTATACAGCTTGCGCAAGGACAGATACGCTGTGGCCCAAGCCCTATAGAGTTTAGAATGTCTCGTACTGTATAGTTGACATACGTAGTAGTATTAACCAAGTATATAGTATAGTATTAACCAAGCATATACTGCAGCATCAGGAACACATCGTAACAGAACCGCTAGCACACACACATAATGACACACCGTACAATGCTTACAGAATGCCACAGACGACACAGACAGGAGGAAGAATGGACACCATGGGTGAATGGGAGGTGTTAATGGAATCACAGACGGGGGAAAATATAGGAAGCGTGCACGCAGGAAGGGTGTAACAGTGGCCGCAGCATGCTGTTTGTTTTGGAAGAGGGAAGGAAGGGTAGGATAGGAGAGAGAGCAGCCTCTGGCATCAGCTTCAGAGAGAGGACAGGGGGGGTTACTTTTTAGGGAAGACCAGACCCCACACACCCCTCTGTACAGAAAGAAGGGGTAGGGGGGGTAGTGGTGGCGGGGGGGGGGGGGGGGGCACAATATGTGTCTCATGTAACCTTGGAGCGTTCCCGTGTGTGGGCTATACTAGCTATACATGTTACTGTATATATACATACATAGGCTGTTCATACTGATACCAACTGCTACTAATGGGACAACACGGGAGATGACAGGCGTCAAGAGGGAGAGGCTATTAACTTAAAGGGCCACTTCACCCCTTTTGCAACCAGATCTTATTTTAATGATGTTTGTGAGACAAGAAACACTTTCCTGGGGTTTTTATGTGGGTAATATGTGTTTTTAGATATTTCAGTATTTCAAAGTGTCCATGGGCTCCATGATGTCATGGACACTGGGTTCACTTACTTCCTGGACTACATGTTTTCTCAGTAAGACAGCCCTCCCCCTATCCACAAGGAGGAGCAGTGGACCAAAGCATTATGGGAATTGTAGTCCAGGAAGGAAGTGAGCCCAGTGTCCATGACATCATGGAGCCCATGGCCACTTTGAAATACTAAAATATCTAAAAACTCATATTACCCACGTAAAAACCCCCAGGAAAGTGTTTCTTGTCTCCCAAACATAATTAAAATAAGATCTGGTTGCAGAAGGGGTGAAGTGGCCCTTTAAGGAGACAGCGGGAAAGAGAGAGAGAGAGAGAGAGAGAGAGAGAGAGAGGGAGAGAGAGAGAGAGAGAGAGAGAGAGAGAGAGAGATCATATCTCAAGAGGTAGCCTAAGGTTTGGGGACAGAGAGTCTCTGAGGTAAAGCGTGTTCCTCTGCTCTGCATTCCTGTGGTTGGGACAGGAGGGACAGGTTCCCCTGCTGTGACCCTGAAAGAGAGCACCACTGAGCTAGCTGGGCCGTGACCCTGACAGAGAGCACCACTGAGCTAGCTGGGCCGTGCTCGCCTGAACCTGGTATTACGAGAAGAACACAAGTGTAGCCAAGAAAAGGGAGCCAGAGAATTGGGAGGGAGAATGTGGGGGGGGGGAGCGTGATGCCCCTTTACCTGATGCTGTTGCCAGGGGGATGCCTGCTGGGGCTCGCGAGCTACGGGAGGATGGAGCGCTAGCCGAGGAGGAGGAGGGGGAGGAGGAGGAGGAGGCGGCGGGGGATGAGGGGGAGGGGTTTATGGAGGGGGGGCTACTGACAGTGGCGGGGGGGCTGATGATGGGGAGGGGGCACTCTGCACATGCTGCTGCTGCCGGGTGCCAACCGACGGACCCTCCCGCCGTGCCGGCAGGGGAGGAGGGGGGGGAGAGGGGGCAGGCACCCACCTGAGACGCCGTCAGGGCTGGGACCAGGTCCAGGGCGGGTTTGGGAGGCAGCTGGGGAGTGGCCGGTTTCAGCCCCGCCGCCCCTTGGGAGCGACCCCCTTCCCCCGCCATTTTGATGGGCGGGTGAGGGGCGGAGGGGGTCTGGGAGAGCCCGGGCTTTTTGGGCGGTATGGGGGGCGGGTTCCCCCGGTCGATCCTGGCCACCGTGGGCGACTTGAGGCCGATGGGGTGGCTCAGGCGGCCGGGGAAGGGGCCTCCTTCCGAGGCGGAGTGCGGCAGGCCCGGGCGCAGGGACCCCGCCGAGCCGCCACCGCCCGCCGGAGGGCTGGTGAAGCGCGAGAGCACCTGCGTGACCGTGTGGCGCGCCTGCTGCTTGGCGGCAAAGTTGTCGCGGTTGGTGGGCGAGAGGTCGCGCGCCGGCGGGCTCTGGTTGGCCGTGCCGTTTTGGTCCTGTTCCTGGAACTTGTAGCGGGCGGCCTGGACGCGCGGGCTCACCCCGCTGGGCGCGCCGTGCAGCGGCTGGCCCTCCGAGCCGTTCTCCGTCTGAGGGGCCCGGCCAGGGCCGCCCGTCTTGGGCAGGCTCAGGCCCACGTAGTTGGCCGGGGCGGGTTTGACGGGGACGGCAAGCGGGGTCTTCCTCCCTCCTCCTCCCTCCGCCACCTCGGCGGCGGGGGGCGAATCCGTCTGGCAGGACGCCGTCCGAGAGCTGACGGCTTCCGTGGCCTGCACCGCGACAGAGACGACTAGGGATTTGGCCGCCGCAGAAGGCGTAGGTTTGGGCGTAGGTTTGGCGCCGCCTGCAAGCTCCGCTCCGGCAGCAGAACCAGCAGGCTGCGGAGCGGCGGCGGCGGCGGCGTCGCTACTTTCAGTCCTGAGCCGCTCCACCTGTCGGCGGAGGCTCTGGCTCTCGGCCTCCTCGCGGCCCAGCCTGGCGCGCAGCTGCTCGCGCTCCGTGTCGAACTCGGACAGCTGCTTCTCCATCTTGGCCTCCATCTGCTGGCTGCGCTGGCGCTCGGCGCCCAGCTCCTCCCGCAGGGCGCCCGAGGTGCGCGACTCGTCGTCGAGGCGCGCCTGCAGCTCGTCGAAGCGCTGCGACTCCTCCACCACGCGCGTGGCCAGCTGCTTGCACTCGCGCACCAGCATCATGACGATGTGCTTGTTCTTCTCGCGCTCGTCCTTCAGCTGCGCCGTCAGCTTGCGGTGCTCCTGCTCCAGGCTCTGCAGCTGCAGCTTCTCCAGCTCCAGCTGAGGAGGGGAGAGAGAGAGAGAGAGGGGGGGGGGGAGTTAACCACATGAACCCTAGAATCTAGAGGAGAGAGGGCTTTCATTAACCCATTTTGACCTCTAAGTAAGTAGTAACTGCATCGAAAAATCTATTTTAATTTCAAGAATCTAAATAAAAACTCAAAATATCGTATCGTTTGACTTTGTATCGTATTGTTTTGCAATGCAAATAATCAATTGTATCAATACTAAGCACTTGTGTGCGTTGTATTTAGCAATTTTAAGAAAAAAAAAGTAATCAGGGTTTAATTCCATATCGCTACACTTGGTCTATCGATAAATGTGTTATTCTCTGTGTTCATGTCAAGGTGCAGGTTTGTCCACTCCACAATGTGTCCAAATATATGCCCATGCCAGAGATAAATATTTCCCTTAAAAAAATGCTCTATCCACATGTTTCACACAGTCTTTTCTAAATAGTTACTGTATCGATTTAAAATCATTGAATTGTATCGTATCGCTATGAATGAACCAATATCGTCCATGTATCGTATCATCAACCATGTATCGTGATATATATCGTATTGCTGTTAAAATGTAGCACACGCACGCACGCACGCACGCACGCACACACACACACACACACACACACACACACACACACACACACACACACACACACACACACACACACACACACACACACACACACACACACACACACACACACACACACACACACACACACACACACACACACACACACACACACACACACCTCTCTCTCTCAGTCTCTCGAAATTAATTAAAATCTGCTGCGTCTAGTTTGTCCCGGGAGATGCCTATGCCAAAAAGAAAAAGGACAGGTCTCTTTCAGGTGTTTAAACACCAACATTTTGCCGATTTTCTTTGCTGAATCCTAAATGTTCCTATTATATTGCGTGGAGGCGGTCGCGTCTTTTCTCTTCAGATTTTCATGAAAGCCAACAAACAACAGAACAAACATTGGCAAAATGACCCTATAATCATACGGTACAGACTAGGTTCAGGCCGCCCGCTATACATTCAGCAGATCAGGAATACCACCTGCAACGATTTGACTGTTGCCCTGCAACAACAACCACAGTTATAATTGGCCAACGTCTGGCTGGTGACTGGTGCTAATTTCCCACCCAGAGAGTTAACCCATTCTGACCTGAGATCAGATTCTAAAAATGTCTTCTACATCCTGACAGTTTTCTGAAAAAGCTATGTTTCTATGTCGGTCGTTCTTCGATTTTTCAAAAATAGCAGACCTACAAGCTCGTAGCGCGCCACTCGGTGGCGCGCTACGAGCTTGTAGATCTGCTATTTTTCAATAGCTAAAGCATAACATAATGCTAACACCAAAAGGGGTTCCCGCCGAAAATGGGTTAAGTATAAACACCATCAGGCCAAAAATAGATGCTGGTTCAAGTATGTGACGCACACCTGATATGCATTAGGCCTAACGCACACAACCTCAAAGGCAGGCACCATAATGTGTATCAGTTATGCAACACATGTTATGTCATTGCGTTTCAAAAAAGATTTAGCCCTTCTATTTTTCCTGCTTCTATGTCATTACATGAAACACGCGTACACAAAGTGAGATTCTATGCACTGTGTCTACAAAAACACAACACACGTAGACAAACACAGAAAAGGCATAGGCTATGCAAATACACTGAAAGCGCACGCATACACGTACGCGCACGCACGTGCGCACACGCACACACGCACACACACACACACACACACACACACACACACACACACACACACACACACGCACACAGTGCAGCTCCCACAAATATCATCAGCATTTTAATTTTCAATATACAAGCATTTTCCCATCCCCCTACAATCAATCTCACCAGCAAAGATACGCACACATTTCACGTGTACAGTATGCGATCGAGTCATCATGCGCATAATGAGCCTATATTTCACACACACACGTGAACGCATATCTCACACAACCCCAGCATCTACAGTAGCCCCCCCCCCCCCCCCCCCACCCCAACCCCCCCCCTCCTCTGTGATATACTGCTGGACCAATTCTCATAATGCATCATGTGCATCAAAGACCATAATAATATCCATAATAATATATCCACTGATCTCGGCTTCGTCTGTTATGAATGTCACATTGAATGTCTGCGGCACTGGTGGTGGTTCTCAAAGTGCATTGAGGGGGTCCCCAGCATTGAGGGGGTCCCCAGCATTGATGGGGTACCCCAGCATTGAGGGGGTCCCCAGCATTGAGGGGGTACCCCAGCATTGAGGGGGATCCCCAGCATTGAGGGGGTACCCCAGCATTGAGGGGGTCCCCAGCATTGAGGGGGTCCCCCCAGCATTGAGGGGGTCTCCAGCATTGAGGGGGTCTCCAGCATTGAGGGGGTCCCCAGCATTGAGGGGGTCCCCAGCATTGAGGGGGGTCCCCAGCATTGAGGGGGTCCCCAGCATTGAGGGGGTCCCCAGCATTGAGGGGGTCCCCAGCATTGAGGGGGTCCCCTGCATTGAGGGGGTACCCCTGCATTGAGGGGGTCCCCAGCATTGAGGGGGTCCCCAGCATTGAGGGGGGTCCCCAGCATTGAGGGGGGTCCCCAGCATTGAGGGGGTCCCCAGCATTGAGGGGGTACCCAGCATTGAGGGGGTACCCCTGCATTGAGGGGGTACCCCAGCATTGAGGGGGTCCCCAGCATTGAGGGGGTCCCCAGCATTGATGGGGTACCCCAGCATTGAGGGGGTCCCCAGCATTGAGGGGGTACCCCAGCATTGAGGGGGTCCCCCCAGCATTGAGGGGGTACCCCAGCATTGAGGGGGTACCCAGCATTGAGGGGGTACCCCTGCATTGAGGGGGTCCCCAGCATTGAGGGGGTACCCCAGCATTGAGGGGGTACCCCAGCATTGAGGGGGTACCCCTGCATTGAGGGGGTCCCCAGAATTGAGGGGGTCCCCAGCAAAATGAGGAACATTTGTGTATTTTTGAAAAAATATTTTAAAAGATCTTATGAGGGTCGCCCTGGCACAAAATGTTTGAGAACGATTGAGTCTCCACTCGTACGGTAAGTGATTATGCCTTTCTTTTTTTGAGTGGTGTAAACCACTCCTACGACTGGCTTTGTTAGTCTGTCTGTGCCAAAACAATGAGCATGGTTGCTACGGTCACCCAGTTCACCCGGGTGTGATTTCATTACGTCAGACATTACGTCAGACCACAGCTGATCAGGCTATATAAGACCTTAATACACCACTCAGTTCACACGGGTGTGATTTTTTTTTTTTTTTTACAATTCAGGAATTTAGCAGAAGCTCTTAATCCAGAGCGATTTACAGTAAGCAAGAACAGCAAGAACAAGAACATGTTAATACATCTGTCTAACAGCAGAATATCTGCACAATGGATCTACTGTACGAGTATACATTATAGTGTGCAATGTCTACATAAAATGCTATCTAAGTTACATAAGTTTAGCCTTTTGCATACGCCTGTATGTATGGTCGCCGAGGCTAGTACACGTGCAACGGCAAGTGCTATGGGCTAAAATGGAGTCTGAAGAGGTGAGTTTTCAGACTGCGGCGGAAGATTGGGAGTGAGTCTGCAGTTCTGACTGCAATGGGGAAGCTCATTCCGTATAGATTCGGAGCCAGGAAGGAGAAGAGTCAGGGACGTGTGGAGCGGTTGTCTCCGGCTGTTTTAACCCATTTTGGGCGGGAACCCCTTTTGGTGTTTTAAACAGTATGTTATAATTTAGCTATTGGAAAATAGCAGACCTACAAGCTCGTAGCGCGCCACCGAGTGGCGCGCTACGAGCTTGTAGGTCTGCTATTTTTGAAAAAATCGTTAAAATATTTATTTCAGGGGCACCCGGTGGCCTAGTGGTCCAGGCGCATGCCACATATAGGCTCTGGCCTGACAGCGTGTCGCGTGTTCGAGTCCCGCTCATGACGACCTTTGCTGCGTGTCTCTCCCCTTCTCTCTCTCTCTCTCTCTTTCCTGTCAATCTTCACTTGTATCTATCAATAAAGGCAGAAAAGCCAAAAACAAATTGTTTAAAAAAAAAATATTTATTTCAGAAAACTGGAGGATTTAGAATAATTCTTTTGAATTTTGAGGTCAGGCCTAAATGGGTTAATGCATGTTCTGCCAGCCTCGATCTGCCAGTGTTTTGGCTGATCTGAGCGAGCGGGGTGGGCTGTAGGGTTGGATCAGACTTTGAAGATATGGGGGGTTGCCATACCTCTTTTTTTTATGTACTATAAAAGTTGAGCTGACAAGACTGTGGTCTTTCAGGGTATCTTATGTGTTGAGACAGGCGGTAGGAAATGTCCTGTGGAGACAACATAACCCATTTTGACCTGAGATCAGATTCTAAAAATGTACTGTAAAAGTGTACTGCATACACAGGCAACTGGCGGCCCGGGGTGGGGGCCGCTTCACTGACCGGAGATCAGATTCTAAAAATGTCTTCTACATCCTGACAGTTTTCTTGAAAAAGCTATGTTTCTATGTCAGTCGTTCTTCGATTTTTCAAAAAATAGCAGACCTACAAGCTCGTAGCGCGCCACTCGGTGGCGCGCTATGAGCTTGTAGATCTGCTATTTTTCAATAGCTAAAGCATAACATAATGCTAACGCCAAAAGGGGTTCCCGCCCAAAATGGGATAAGGGAGCTACTGTACACACACACACACACAGGAGGAACGGCCTGGCAGGACGCAATTCTGGAGACAGCAGGTGGTAAAACAAACAACGTGGTTCCAGAAACAATCCACTCTGCCGTCTCTGGGCATTAGATGAGCTTGGCTCACCATACACACTATAAGGAAATCAATACACTTTCTTAATGAATAGAAGTGTGCACTCTCTCTTTTCTGCCCATTTGTACATTAGGACATAAATATCTTGCACTCTCTGTCAGCTTCATTAGACACACTAATCCGTACACATGCACAAGACCCCAGATGCTTTATGTAGAGAGACATTATGATGTTTTAATTCAAATGGATCATAACGAAAGGGGAAAGGCAGACTCAGATTGTGATAAAGATACGAGGAGGAGACCATTTTGAGCATTCTCTCTCCTCTGGATCAAATTGAAAGCGTTTGCATTCTGTTTGCACGACACGTGCTCATCCATCTTACGTTGGACGAAAAGTGACGCAAAAGTCAAAGCTAATAGTCCTCATTTACGCAGTTAAACAATTAAGAGACGGAAGGAGCAGTCAAATTAACAGCCAGGGTAAAGATAAAGGTATAATTTTGATCATTAGGTAGACAAGACACTACACACAGGGGGTGTTAGGTAACGTAATGTGCCAGCAGTTATCTATTCACAGAGCTTCGGCTTTACATAATGATTGGATTCCAATGACTTGTCTGCCCTCCCTGCCAGTATATTTGGAGCGGGTACAGCTATTGTTAGTTCTGTGTTGGCGGTACAGAGGCCAAACAGGGCTTAGCAACCTTTCCTGCCTGCTCCCTGTCGACACTAACAAGCCTCAGAACATAATAGAGCTGATATCACAGAGTGACCGCTTCAATGAAACAACTGTCCCCACAACCCACAATACACCACACCACACCACACACCACCACCCCCAATCCAACACCACCTCCACCACTCCACTGAAAAACACATGGGAAAACACGGAATTTTTTGAAAGTTTACAGCCATTATCAATTTCAAAATGATCTCCTGTGAGTTTTTCCCATGTGATTATTAGAGCGACAGTTGAAAGCAATGTCATCACCTTTGTGTCACAGGCTGCCTTTAGGGTCATCGATAAATGGTAAATGGTGCGTTTATATAGTGCTTTTATCCAATGTGCTTTACATAGATTGTGCATTACATTCACCCATTCACACACACACACACACACACACACACACACACACACACACACACACACACACACACACACACACACACACACACACACACACACACACACACACACACACACACACACACACACACACACACACACACACACACACACACACACACACACACACACGTAACAGGTATGGTCGCCCCTTTTCCATCTCGCCCCACTACTCTACCTAGCTATAAATAACAAACATAATTCATGTTGGTGATTATTTAAAAGGTATTATCATATTAATTTATCATTAAGTTCACTCTGTATATCCATGGGCATAATAGCCTGATGATGCCATTACAAAACATGGGCTACATGGAAGAAATGTGATTAATAAAACTAAATTAACTGCTAGAAGGTCCTAAATTAACTTAATTAAGCAGTCACCGTCTCTGTGACATGTTGTTCTTTCTACATTTTACAGAGTATAGAGATCGACTACTATACAATCAAATAAATCTGTATACAAGATTATTTCAGATTTCAGAGAGAGAGGGAAATACTAAATTAACTGTTAACTACATTAAAAAAATTGCGAGTTGGTAAAGGGGCGAGCAGTCTCATATTCCACACACACACACACACACACACTCACAGAACCGATGGTGGAGGAAACCATGCAAAGGCACCAACCTGCTCATCGTGAGCAATTAGGGGTTCAGCGTCTTGCTCAAGGAGACTTTGACACTGACTCTGGGGGAGCCCACAGGGGTCGAACTGGGACCCATCCGGCCGCTCTACCCACCGCTCTACACCTGAGTCAGAGCCACCCCGGAGGTACTGCAACAAAGGCTTTGTTTCATGGGCGCCTTCAAATTGGAAAATTGTCTTTTATCCTTGAAAGCAAGCAAAGACATGACCTACACATCCGGCACGAAAGTGAGTTTTGATTTAATACTATCAGTTTCTAAAACACTTATCGTGCGCAGCTTCCAACACGTCAATAGGCCCATAGACATATAAACGCACTTTCCGGCTCTGAACATTGATTTTACCATATATAAATTGGGTGTCCCAGAGATAGAAATGCCATTAAATGGGGGGTCCGTAGACTAATATGCATGTCAAACTGGGGGGTCCTTGAAATTAAACGGGTTGAGAATCACTGCTAGAGCCGCAAAGATCTTCCTTGGCATATCGTTTCTAATGGGGGGGTACGCAGGCTAATGAGCATCATTTTGGGGGTCATTGACATGAAAAAGTTTGGGAATCACTGCTGCAGAAAGCAAGGTGATAGTTAGCTTACTATGCTGTGAAGAACAGAGGAGAAAATGAGAGAGAGGACGCGAAGGGAGAGAGCTATTTTGAGAGGGACGTATTTCAGCTCCCGCGGTCATGACCTCGAGTTACAATGAAAACATGTGCCTCCCTCCAAAACAACACCTATGTTTGCCCACAAATCCAGCAATAACTGATGTTGTCTCTCCTGGTGTTGACTGCTTTGTTGCAGATTGGGCTCTCTTGGTCTTCAACTTCATGATTCATTCATGGAGTTGCGCTTGAGCGTGTCACGTGTGTGCGTGTGCGTGTGCGTGTGCGTGTGTGTGTGTGTGTGTATGGATGGGGGTTGCGGTATGAGTCTGCTTTCAGCTCTCCCTTAAGATCTCATGGATAATTCAGTGGCTTTACTCACAGCAAAGATGACACGTAAGGTACGTGCGTGAAAAAGAAAGCGGGAATGAAGACGGGGATAAAAATAGCAACGGAAACCCTGTTCAGATGGCCGTCTATACCCTGTAAACCCTGTTCAGATGGCCGTCTATACCCTGTAAACCCTGTTCAGATGGCCGTCTATACCCTGTAAACCCTGTTCAGATGGCCGTCTATACCCTGTAAACCCTGTTCAGATGGCCGTCTATACCCTGTAAACCCTGTTCAGATGGCCGTCTATACCCTGTAAACCCTGTTCAGATGGCCGTCTATACCCTGTAAACCCTGTTCAGATGGCCGTCTATACCCTGTAAACCCTGTTCAGATGGCCGTCTATACCCTGTAAACCCTGTTCAGATGGCCGTCTATACCCTGTAAACCCTGTTCAGATGGCCGTCTATACCCTGTAAACCCTGTTCAGATGGCCGTCTATACCCTGTAAACCCTGTTCAGATGGCCGTCTATACCCTGTAAACCACAACAGGAATATTTGGAACTTCGAAAACCTTGATTAGACAGTAAAGGGCAGGCGGAGAGAGAAAGTTAGTGAAATAAAGACCCAATAAGTTCATTTAGATAGATTGAATCCTTGTAGAAGAATTTAAAATCTAGAACAAATAGCATCTGTATGGTCACCGTGAGCTTGTTTTCTTTTTTTTTATGTTTTTTTTCTAGCTTTCGCCTTTATTTTATATTTTTTATGGAGGGACAGACAGTAGGCTGACAGGAAATGGGGGAGAGAGAGATGGGGGGGAAGACATGCAGTAAAGGCCGTCGGGATCGGGAGTCGAACCCGCGGCACACTGCCAGACTGGATTACCAGCCAAGGTGCCTGGACCGCTGAGCCATGGCCCAGGCCCGTGAGCTTGTTTTCTGACAAGTTGGTGGTTTACACCCCCCCCCCCAAGGTTATGGACAGCCTGCTGATATCATATGACTAAATTCCAACTTGGCGTAAACCGTAAACCAGGGGTGCCCACACTTTTTGACTTGAGAGCTACTTTCAAAATGACCAGCTCGGCAAGATCTACCCACCAAATCAATTATTATACCATTGCTGAAAATAGTTTAAATATGTACCTGAGGGGGCTTCGGAATAGTAGAGTTCATGTTACATTCTGTACAGTATAAGACAAATGCACTTGGAATGGGAAATAGAGGAGGAGAAATGTTTTTTTTTTTAATCGTTTATTTTCCTTCAATATATTTAAATTAAATACTCTTTAGGGGCATGTCATGTGATCTACCTGCACAGCCTTTGTGATCTACTGGTAGATCGCGATCTACCTTTTGGGCACCCCTGCCGTAATCAATCCCTGGGTCATTCGTGAATCGTGATACACATGGCAGGTTTGCAGTCAACCGGTGCGCAAGTTATGCCCGGGACAGGCACACCCCCACCCACCCACCTGGCACCCACACACACACACACACACACACACCCACCCACCCACACAAACAGATGTGTACAGTAGATGGAAACATCCGTGCTCTGGTGATATTATGCATCCAATATTAATGTGCGTGTGTGAATGTACTCAGTGCTTCATTAGATGTGTTTGCAGTATAGCCCTGCCATTGGTTGCCACAGGCTTCCATTAGCAGGTGTTACTTATTATTATTTACTGAAGGACTGGGAGCATGTGGATTAAAATCTCTTAATTAACACGTCACTAGTCTCTCGAGACAATTTTCGAATGCTTCCTACCGACAATTGAAGCCCTGAAAAGGAAATCTGCGGAAAATAAAAGCAGATTTCCGGGCCTGCCCCCCCACTTGCGTTTCGCCATTTGCCGTCGCGTAAATAATTTGTCGAAGCCTAGCTATCTATAGCCTGCTGCTTAGCATAAATCTAAATTAAAAAAAAATATATATATAAAGACATTTTTAAAACATTTTAAAAGACTTTTTTTTTTTTTTAAACGTTTGAAAATAGCCGATCTACTAGAGTAGAAGTAAAAAATTGAAATACTCGAGTAAAGTACAAATAACTCTTACTGAGACAACATGTAGTCCAGGAAGTAAGTGAGCCCAGTGAGCCCAGTGTCCATGACATGATGGACACTTTGAAATACTAAAATATCTTAAAAACACATATTACCCACATAAAACCCCCAGGAAAGTGTTTCTTGTCTCCCAAACATAATTACAATAAGAACTGGTTGCAAAAGGGGTGAAGTGGCCCTTTAACCCATTTTGGACTGAGGTCGATAAAAAAGTCTTCTAAATCAAAACATTTTTCTGAAAAACCTATGTTTCTATGTCAGTGGTGCTCAACCTTTTTCATGTCAAGGACCCCCAGAATTATCTCTATTGGGCCACGGACCCCCCATCTCAAAATATGTAGTTCTAGGCACCCCCCAGAAGCAAAATAGCAGACCTACAAGCTCGTAGCGCGCCACTCAGTGGCGCGCTATGAGCTTGTAGATCTGCTATTTTTCAATAGCTAAATTATAACATAATGTTTAAAACACCAAAAGGGGTTCCCGCCCAAAAGGGGTTAAGTAAATGTACTTAGTAACTTTCCACCACTGTGTACCTGACACACCCGTCACACACCTAATGTTTATCAGGGCTGTGAAAACAACAGAATGTTGTTTTTGTTTTAGATCACACACAAAAACACAGTTCATTTCCAGAGGGATATTACTGATTTAGTTCTGCTTTTTCATGCTTATCAAAACAGCAATACATTATATTCCTCTAACCGAGAGTGGGATTATGTGTCTCTGCCAACGCAAGATTTACTGTCATAACAACCGATTCTTACTCCCGCTATCCGTCCCGTCAGCGTGCTGTGTGTGTGTGTGTGTGTGTGTGTGTGTGTGTGTGTGTGTGTGTGTGTGTGTGTGTGTGTGTGTGTGTCATAGAAAATGTATGTGTGTTGTGAGCCTGTTCTCTCTGTAGGATTACGGAGCAGTGATTTACTAGGCAGCCAGATGTCTGCTGTGGCCTAGTTATTCTCCATCTCTCTCTCACTCACTCTCTCTCCATATGTTACTACTAGCTGACGCACGCACGCACGCACGCACGCACGCACGCACGCACGCACGCGCGCACGCGCGCACGCACGCACGCACGCACGGACGCACGCACGCACGCACGCAGCACTCTCTGGGATGTACCTGATGAGTGGTGACTTTGAGTGTGGAGAAAAAGAAAGGAAAAAAAACTATATATATATATGTATATAGTGTGTGTGTGTGTGTGTGTGTGTGTGTGTGTGTGTGTGTGTGTGTGTGTGTGTGTGTGTGTGTGTGTGTGTGTGTGTGTGTGTGTGTGTGTGTGTGTGTGTGTGTGTGTGTGTGCGCTAACTGCTACTGTATTCCCTGTCCTGTCCCTGAACCCAGTAATAATAACAGATTTGGAGCTGCTTGCCAACTGGAAGATGTGTGGAGACACCTCAGCGCACGCACACACGCACGCACACACGCACACACGCACACACGTGCGCACGACACATCTGATGCTTTATACAAAATACTCTTTTCATCACTCAGAAGTAAATAATAAATTACGTCTATTTGTAAAATAAAAGTTTGTAATAATTAAAAGTTTGAATTACTGTATGTAATTTTTTATTTTTATATTTTTTTAGGGGGTGGATAATTCTCCTACTCCTACAAATATGTGTCCACACAACCAATTATACGTCAGGCCGTCACAAAATCCAATTGCCCTTACAGTATATCAATACAGTAAAACTCAATTCAACTCAGCTCAATCTCATTTAAAACAAACTCTAACTCTGTTGCGTTCACACGAGGCATGTGCAAAGATCACAGCATAGCTGTCGCTTTGTAGATCTGTTGCTCACACGGTCTTTGACGTCATCAAGCGTGCGTCCGTAGTGATGTGTGTGTGGGAGGCGAGGTGGTGCGTCCGCCACGACCTAGGCATTATTTATATATGCTTTGAAAACAATGGAAACGGACTAGAAGACGACGGCGCAACTTATTTATCAGCCAGAACAAGGTCGGGTGAAAAAAGCTGGGAGGGGAGTAATAAAATAAAATTGCAGCTACAGTTGTAGCTTTGCATCTGGAAGTTGAACCCAGCTCAGCTTCAATTGGTGGCTTTGTAGCCTTGTATCTTTTGCCGCAGCTACAAACGTCGGATGCATCTTTAATTGCAACGTCATGTCGCCGGCTTCCATTGACAACGAATGGTAGACTGCATCTTTGCATCTGCCCGTGTGAACGGCTGAACGCACCATATGACCTTCCACCCTAACCCACGTACCCCACATCTCTCTTCAGCCACATCCTCACTAGCCTCACATGGCCACCCTTCATCTGCCCTTTGCGATGCATATTGCCCCCCAGGGAGAATAAGTCTGGCCCCTCTCGATTGTGGGAGGACTTCACGGCCCGAAGTGGTGACGAGCCAACCAGATATCCGTATATGCAAATATGGGGCGGGACATTGCAGAAGAAATCCGATACTGAGAGGGACAAGACCAATATCCACGCAGTGACATTAGTATCGCTACGTGAGGCTACAAAGCAGGCCTGAAAAGCCATCCGTCACTGTCAGCAGGTCAAAGGCTGAGGTGGTGATCACCCCACCTCAATCAATCAATCAATCAATCAATCCCACCACACTGGTTTGTTTCCTACCCTCTTCTGGCGGCTCTCGGCGGCCGCCAGCTGAGCGGACATCCTCTCCTGCATCTTCCTGCAGTGGGCCATGACGGCCTCCAGCACCGCCATGGGACTCGGGCCCACGGCCCGCCGGTCCTTGTCGGGCCCGCCCGGCGCCCCCCCGCCCTCGTAGTCCCTCTGCAGTGCCAGGAAGGGGTCCGTCAGGTTGTACTGGCCGTAGCGCTCCTGGAGAAACACCTCCTTCCTCCTCGCCTGGAGAGAGACAGAGAGAGAGAGAGAGTTAAAGTTAACCCATTTAGGCCTGATGTCGAAATTTAAAAAATAAAAATGTAAATGTTTTTTCTGAAAAACCTCATGTTTCTGTATCAGTGGTTCTCAATATTTCATGTAAAGGACCCCAAAAATTATATGTAATATGCTGGGGGGTGGGGCCAGGCTACTACTATCGAAATAAAGGCAGAAAAAAAAAACAATGTTTACAAATGTGATTTAAGCAGCAACGTTGCGGTTGGCGAGACCGACATCAGGCATGCCTGAAGAAGGTTCCAGTGTAAACAAAAATAAATGTGTTTTCTGTTTGCTGATTCATGACTGCCTGTACTGCATACACAGGCGGTCCGGGGGCCACATGCGGCCCCCACCTTCACCTAATGCGGCCTGGAGGTAAACTGTCAGAATACTGACATATTATTGATTTCAGCTTAGATATTATTGATTAGTAGCTTAATGCCAAGCTCAAAATGCGTCGCAGTGCGACACGTTTTGAACACTACTACTTGAGCTATGCTCAATGATATAAACTTGATATATAAAGGCAGTCAATGTCTGTGTTTTGGTATAGTTTGATTTCACACCTGATGCAGGGTGACTACTGACTACTGACTACACCACACTGCTGCTCCCAGAGGGAGTCACCTGATGCAGGGTGACTACTGACTACTGACTACACCACACTGCTGCTCCCAGAGGGAGTCACCTGATGCAGGGTGACTACTGACTACTGACTACACCACACTGCTGCTCCCAGAGGACGTCACCTGATGCAGGGTGACTGCACCACACTGCTGCTCACAGAGGGAGTCACCTGATGCAGGGTGACTACTGACTACACCACACTGCTGCTCCCAGAGGGAGTCACCTGATGCAGGGTGACTGCTGACTACACCACACTGCTGCTCCCAGAGGGAGTCACCTGATGCAGGGTGACTACACCACACTGCTGCTCACAGAGGGAGTCACCTGATGCAGGGTGACTGCACCACACTGCTGCTCCCAGAGGAGGTCACCTGATGCAGGGTGACTGCACCACACTGCTGCTCCCAGAGGAGGTCACCTGATGCAGGGTGACTACTGACTACACCACACTGCTGCTCACTGAGGAGGTCACCTGATGCAGGGTGACTACACCACACTGCTGCTCCCAGAGGAGGTCACCTGATGCAGGGTGACTACACCACACTGCTGCTCACAGAGGAGGTCACCTGATGCAGGGTGACTACACCACACTGCTGCTCCCAGAGGAGGTCACCTGATGCAGGGTGACTGCACCACACTGCTGCTCCCAGAGGAGGTCACCTGATGCAGGGTGACTACTGACTACACCACACTGCTGCTCACTGAGGAGGTCACCTGATGCAGGGTGACTACACCACACTGCTGCTCCCAGAGGAGGTCACCTGATGCAGGGTGACTGCACCACACTGCTGCTCCCAGAGGAGGTCACCTGATGCAGGGTGACTACTGACTACACCACACTGCTGCTCACTGAGGAGGTCACCTGATGCAGGGTGACTACACCACACTGCTGCTCACAGAGGGAGTCACCTGATGCAGGGTGACTACTGACTACACCACACTGCTGCTCACTGAGGAGGTCACCTGATGCAGGGTGACTACTGACTACACCACACTGCTGCTCCCAGAGGGAGTCACCTGATGCAGGGTGACTACACCACACTGCTGCTCACAGAGGGAGTCACCTGATGCAGGGTGACTGCACCACACTGCTGCTCCCAGAGGAGGTCACCTGATGCAGGGTGACTACACCACACTGCTGCTCACAGAGGAGGTCACCTGATGCAGGGTGACTACACCACACTGCTGCTCCCAGAGGAGGTCACCTGATGCAGGGTGACTGCACCACACTGCTGCTCCCAGAGGAGGTCACCTGATGCAGGGTGACTACTGACTACACCACACTGCTGCTCCCAGAGGAGGTCACCTGATGCAGGGTGACTACACCACACTGCTGCTCCCAGAGGAGGTCACCTGATGCAGGGTGACTACACCACACTGCTGCTCACAGAGGGAGTCACCTGATGCAGGGTGACTACTGACTACACCACACTGCTGCTCACTGAGGAGGTCACCTGATGCAGGGTGACTACTGACTACACCACACTGCTGCTCACAGAGGGAGTCACCTGATGCAGGGTGACTACTGACTACACCACACTGCTGCTCCCAGAGGGAGTCACCTGATGCAGGGTGACTACTGACTACACCACACTGCTGCTCACAGAGGGAGTCACCGCGAACACAGTGAAGCAGTCTTAACTTGGCAAACACAGTATTATTAGGCTTCCAGTTAGCCAGAATATCACATAGTCATGCCACCAAACGACCGCTAGCGGTATATGCCAGTGAGGTAATAATACAGTGCACACACATGCACACACGCACGCACACACGTACACACACACACACACACACACACACACGGCTAACAGCGAAAGCGCTTTTCAGAGGCCAAATCCCTGACCATAATAAGCAGTTGTTTTAATGACACTTATCCAACTTACTGGTGGTCTGCTCCAACATTCCATACAGAACAGAGTGCGGATCAGCGTTGATTCCGTCGACTAAAAATGATGCAGTTCACTGTATAATTAACCCATTTTGACCTGAGATCAGATTCTAAAAATGTCTTCTACATCCTGACAGTTTTCTGAAAAAGCTATATTTCTATGTCAGTCGTTCTTTCAAACGCAAATAGCAGACCTACAAGCTCGTAGCGCGCCACTCGGTGATGAGCTTGTAGATCTGCTATTTTTCAATAGCTAAAGCATAACATAATGCTAACACCAAAAGGGTTCCCACCCAAAATGGGTTAAAGTTAAATCCTTCATATATTGAAATGTAGGTATATTTAACCCATTTAGACCTGAGATCGATTCTACAAATGCCTTCTAAATCCTGGCAGTTTTCTGAAAAACTCATGTTTCTTTCTATATCAGTGGTTCTCAAAAATGTTCATGTCAAGGACCCCCAAAAATATATGTAATTGCCCGCCGACCCCCACCTGAAAATATGTTTGTTCCAGGGAGGGACCCCAAGGAAGCAAAGGTTTAAGTTAAAAACGTTCACTCTGAAAGAATATATTCAAACATTTGGGCCACATTTTCATGATTTTTCAAAAATAGCAGACCTACAAGATCGTAGCGCGGCACTCGGTGCCGCGCTATGAGCTTGTAGATCTGCTATTTTTCAATAGCTAAAGTACAACATAATGCTTAAAACACCAAAAGAGGTTTGGCCCAAAATGGGTTAAAAGAACAAGCTATTTGTCTATATTTTTATTTCGCTTTTTTTGCTGATAAGTTAATGTTCTCAAATAGAAAAACGTCGATCTAATCCAAGTTTTTAAAACGTGTTACTAATTGATTTAGCACTTTTTGACAAGGCACCCAGAATTATGCCATCGATTGGACTAGTCACTTAGTGTATTTGATTGAGTTCTATGATTCTCGTATGGCCTGACACAACGTTTGGTCTGGTTTACAAAGGCCAGCCAAAGAACTAAGAAATCAAATAATACAGGGTGCAGTGGGCAGAGAGAGCCAGACGGTTAAGTGTCAGATAATACTGTATCTACAATGTACTACAGACAGACAGACAGAGAGAGAGACAGAGAGAAAGACACAGAGAGAGAGAGAGAGAGAGAGAGAGAGAGTGTTTTTGTGAGAGAAATAATGGTTAAACTAGAAAAAGTGCCCTTCTGGGCACAGGTCTCCACCAGGAGGATAGGAGTGTGTGTGTGTGATGTTTGGCAAAATGTTTAGGAGCAATATAAACGTGTGTGTGTGTGTGTGTGTGTGACGCGGCTTGGCCTGTTGTAGCGCCACCATGAGGCTGATTTGAAAACTGTCAAGTGGCATTTCTTCCAAAGCCTAGTGGGAATATGCATGCACAGTTTCACCACAATCGGACGCTGCGTTGAGTAGTTGTGGCGATTTGTACAAAACGGGTACAAAGGAGTAATATTAGAAATGTGTTTTACATGTCGGCCTCCTGGTGGCGCTATAAAGAGCAGATGTGAAAAATTCCAGGCAAAGGTTTTTCCTTGGCCTCTAGGGAGTTGGCATACAAAGTTATCCACAGATCCGTGCAGTTAGAGGTCAAAACACTTTTCGGCCAGTTATAGCGCCACCATGAGGCTGAGTTGAAAATGTTCATGTGGCATTTCTTCCTCGGCCTAGTGGGAATGTGCGTGCACAATTTCACGGAAATCACACGATGTGTTCATGATTTGCAGCATTTTGTTTGAAACTGAGCACTCCTGCGAACTTTGGAAGCCAATCTTAGCCAATCAGGATGGAGTCTGAGAAATCTGAAAGACCTGTTTCGTTGAATGGCTCTAGAGACTGTGTACCAAAAACTGTGTACGAAAAGACTGTACCAAAAATAACCAGTGCTTACCATGTTGTTGTTGTGTTGTCCTGACATTTTTTTGCCTCAGATCTGATTAGCGTCGATCACTTAAAGCTGGTCTGTGTCCTGCACCAATGTAGGCTACACTGTAGGTGATCTTAGACGCCTATAGGGACAGGCTATATAATCCACTGATGCCCCGCCCCCTGCGTGTTATTGGCTCCCACAACTACAGTACAAACTTCATTGGTTAGGTGGTCTCATGGGACGGGCTGTAATTGCTGAAGCCACGCCCATAAACTCACAACGGTGGACCCATGGGTGCTGCAAGTGCATCACCATTCAGCCTGGCTCCTGGCAGAATCTTAAAATACACACCTCAAGGATAATGTAATAAAATCCACAATATTGGTTGAGCCCTCTTTCCATAGAGACTCATTGTCATGTTCGTGGTGCCCCCTATTACATGGACAGAAGTGAAAGATGCTTTTGGAGGAGCACTTATAATATTATTGGCATCAATTTAAGCCCATATGCACTGTATAGTCTTATAAAGTTCAGTTTGAGTATGACAGCATGTTCATGGTTTATGGTGTTTTTTGTAAGAAGTCGGAGACAGAATTGTGTGAAGGCAGTTACAAGCAAACGAGTATCAAGACTCAAGACTTTGACATTTTACTCTTTGTATCAAGTTATCAAATCAAATTTCTACAAAAAACTGTGCCCTGCATTTGTGGTGCTCCTATCAATGAAAGTGAAATGGCTTTTGGCTCTTAATCGTTTATCATTTTGGGGGTCCTCGACATGAAATAGTTTGAGAAGCAATGAAATAGGTTTTTCAGCAAACTGTCATGATTTAGAAGACATTTGTAGAATATGTTGTCAGGTCTTAATGGATGAATCCATATTCACCTCTTTTAACTATTCCATAATCTGGGCCTATCTGTGTATTTTCCACCGGTTGGGAACTGGTTACAGTTCAGAACCAGTTTTTAGTCCCTGAGCCAGACCTCCAAAATTGGAACGTTAATATGAACTGAGTGGGCAAAACCATACCTATATTACATTGTCAATATAAGTAAATTAATATGATAGCTTTTTAATATTTTCTATTTTTTTTGCATATTTTCCTATACAAAATGCCTATTTTGCATAATTAAATGTACAATTTCAACAATAAATCATTGTCTTCGTGTTAGTAATCAACTGGGGAAGTTGTTTCCTATTCACCTATAACGTATAGACCTACTGTAGGTGAAAATTACAAAATGTGTGATAAATATGAAAAAGCTATCCTCCTGTGGAAGGGTTATCATATTCATTTACTTATATTAATCCTATACACAATTTTATATAGGTATGGTTTTGCTCACTCAATTCATAATCAATGTTCCAATTTTTGGATGTGCCGAGTTTGTGCCGAGTTTGGAGAGAAATGTAAATAAATAATACGTATAGTAGGCCTACCTACACACACACATACAGCCAGGCTTGGGCGTTTCTTCATTTTAGGGGCAAGTCCACGTGGCCTTTGGTGTTGTCCATTGTTTGAGGGCACATAGCCCAAAAACCAGGGTGGGAAGGCCATCAATTATAACTAGATTTTGGTCTATTGAAATAATGATGGTAAAACGTGTGAAGCTGATGAGACAGTTACCATTGTCTTAGAACAGTGTTTAACCTTTAGAAGATCAATACATAAGTCACATGACAGACAGAGCACTCTGTGATCCCTGATGATGTGGTCCACCTGGTGTGACTTTGTTTTTGATTGATTGAATACTTTATTAACAGGCACGGTGGAACAAAAGAATGCTAATAGGATAACCCAAATAAGCCATCAGGGCTTGTTTCCATCAAGGTCCTGTGTATTCAATTCATCGAGCCATTTAAAGGACAACTTTAGTTTTTTTCAACCAAGGTTCATGTTTTAGGTTGTTATTAGAGAAAGTAAAAGATGAGTGTTCATTTTTCTTCATTTGCTGCTTTCTTTCGTTTTAGGGATTTTAGCGGTTTTTGACAGGGGGGGCGGGGGCATTCGAACATGGGGCTAAATATGTATTTTTTTACAACATTTTAGAGCGATTTATTTTTGTATTATTTACTCTAGTCCTACTAAACCCCAAGAAATTACATCTGGCCACAAAAGATCACGAGATGTACTGAATGTGTCAAACTGCATATTGAGCCTATAACACACAGTGTGGCTCCCCCCCCCCAGTAGGCTACCTTCACATTCAGTAGATCCTGTGATCTTCTGTGGCCAGATGTAATTTCCTGGGGTATATTAGGACTATAGTAAATAATACAAAAATAAATCGCCATAATATTTTGTAAAGAAATACATATTTAGCCCCATGCTCGAATGCCCCCGCCCCCCTGTCAAAAGCCGGTAGAATCCCTAAAACGAAAGAAAGCAGCAAATGAAGAAAAATTAACACTCATCTTATAATTTCTCTAATAACAACCTAAAACATGAACCTTGGTTGAAAAAAACAATAATAGACTATTCTCATCATCGCAATTTTTGATATGAAATATAAATGTACTCTTGAATACTTTAAGCGTTTTTTTTAAAGTGTCTACTTCAAATTTGACTGAGCAACATTCATTTGTAGTTGAGTAATGTTTCAACAGGAGTAGGCCTATCTATATGTTGACTAAAGTATTGGGTTAGTAGAGTCTCACTTTGAAACATTGGCTACTTATAGTAATTTCTAGGACCTTCACTAAGCTGAATTTAGTCAGGGTGTACAAGATTTCATTCTGCTTTAAGTAGCATGTTGTGACGTGTCAAATTAGGGAAATCCAATGACTCTGAATCGATTGCAAGCATATATTTTTCCACTAAAAACACTCCTTGGGCTAAGAAAAACATGATTTGTGACATGTTTGACAAAGCTGTCATCACAAATATGAAAAATCACATTTGGAAAAATGGCTATGGGGAAATGCCATTTAGCTACAGTGGACCCTAGCAACAACATATTAGGGTGACTGACCACCCAGCGTAGGGCCCATTGGACCCTAGCAACAACATATTAGGGTGACTGACCACCCAGCGTAGGGCCCATTGGACCCTAGCAACAACATATTAGGGTGACTGACCACCCAGCGTAGGGCCCATTGGACCCTAGCAACAACATATTAGGGTGACTGACCACCCAGCGTAGGGCCCATTGGACCCTAGCAACAACATATTAGGGTGACTGACCACCCAGCGTAGGGCCCATTGGACCCTAGCAACAACATATTAGGGTGACTGACCACCCAGCGTAGGGCCCATTGGACCCTAGCAACAACATATTAGGGTGACTGACCACCCAGCGTAGGGCCCATTGGACCCTAGCAACAACATATTAGGGTGACTGACCACCCAGCGTAGGGCCCATTGCTGGCTCGTTATGCCATTGCAATAGACCCAGGTCAGTGAAGGTCCTGGACATTATAGGTATATAGTATGTTTCGAAGTGAGGCTCTACAAAGTATAGATACTCCTGGCCATTACTCAATTACACATGAAAGTTGCTCAGTAAATTTGAAGTATAGGCGCTTTTAAAAATGCAAAAAGTATTCAAAAGTACATTTATTTTTCATATCACACATTTTGAACATGCTTGAGAATAGTCTATTCAATTTATTTAAGTCTTGATGAATTGAATCAACAGGACCTTAATGGAAACTGTCCCTGGTGGCTTATTTGGGTTATCACTGCATGGGCAAAAAAAGAAAAAAGAAAAACTATTAAAGTATATAATTAATCAAAATAAGTCTGCAATTGGAGCAACAACACTTGTTCTAAAGGTTGAATCATGAGTTCTAGCTGTTCTAAGACAATGGTAACTGTCTCATTGTCTCCACCAGGCCGAAGGCATGGGGAGAGAGTATGTTTTGCACTCCGTCCGTGTGTCTGTCCGTCCGTCCGTCCGTCCTTCCTTCCGTCCGTCTGTGTACAGCTAATCTCCGGCACCGTTAACCCGGTCGATGCCAAACTTTGCACACACACTCCCTGGATGCCAACGATGAACCTCTGCCCCGCATTTTCCAGAACGGCCTGTTATAGCGCCACCATGAGGCAGCTTTTCACATGTTTTACCTAAAACTTCACCGATCTGCGTGAAACGTTGCATGCACACTCCCTAGAGGCCAAGGACAAACCTTTGACCTGCATTTTCCGCATCTGCTTTTTATAGCGCCACCAGGAGGCCGACTTTTGTAAAACACATTTTTTTATATTACTCCTCCAGATTCTGTCCAAAAATCTCACAAATCGTTACACAGTATCTCTATGGTCATGTGCTCAAGTCGGATCTGTCCGATATTTCATATTCCATCCTAATTGGCTATAATTGGCTTTCACAGTTTGCAAGATTGCCCCGTTTTGAACAAAAGCCTCAAATCATGAACGCAGCAAACAATTTACGTGAAATCTTTAACACATTTTCTTACTAGGCTGAGGAATATATCCCACCCTTTTCACATTGGCCTGTTATAGCGCCACCAACAGGTTGATTTCTGCAAAACACATTTTTGGAACAAAATGCCTCAAATCATCCAATTGCCATCAAAGGCTCCTAAACATTTTGCCAAACATCTCACACAGTCCTATCCTCCTGGTGGAGACCTGTGCCCAGAAGGGCACTTTTTCTAGTTTGTATTTGTATTTATTTATTCAGCACAATATAAAAAACAACACAGTGAACATATAAATATAAGAGGGGTAAAGTGCTAGGCTGAGGCAAAAAAGCCCAAGGGGCTTATACGAGGCCTCTACCTATGTAAATCAAAAATTAAACATTGTACATCAGATTCTTATCTGATTTAATCAACAGGCACTCATGTGACGTGATGTGGATTCCTCAAATGGCTTCAGAACTGTATGTCAGAGTTGTATATGTGTGTGTGCGTGTGTGTGTGCGTGCGTGCGTGCGTGCGTGCGGCGGATTCGTCCGCTATCACTGTATTAAATATACGAAATCAACCGCTATCAGGACGTTGGAATGTGGCTAATATGGCCTTACTGGCATACTGGATATTGTGGTGTTTGGCTGTGTTCCCCCGGACTGCACGCATGCAGGGCGTGGTGCAGACATAGCCTGGTCAAGGACTCCCCCTGCTGAACGTGTCATTTACAACTCTATTGTCGGGGCATGGAAACTAGGGGCTACTGGGGGTATTTCTAAGGTGCTGATTACGAACATTCTCTTGATTATCGGGTGATAACATCCGAAACGGGTGCGTGCGTGCTAGGGCATTAAGCAACTAGTCGACTAGTTTACTAGTCGACTAGTTGATAAGAAAAAAAAAGAAAAAAAAGTTTATTTTTTTTATTTTTTATTTTTTTGCCGATTTTGTAGGCCTCAAGATCAGGTAGATTATAGTTATAGTCACCATGTACACAGTTTTTCAATGTACAAATATTTATTTAAAAAAAAAAAAAAAAAAAATATTTTTTTTTACATAATAGGTAGTTAAACAACTAGTCGACTAGTCGACTAGTAAACTAGGCAACTAGTCAACTAGTAAAAATGACTAGAAGTGAATGCCCTAGTGCGTGCGTATGTATACCTATTATATAATGTATTGCAATATGAAAATGATGCCACTAATACTACTTTTCTGCTATTGCTGCCTGGAAATCCTCAGCCTCGGGCCAAGCGGTCTCCTCTCTGTTCTTGCACTCCTTCTCTTTGGTGCCTTTACGTTAGTATCGTGTAGCCAGACAACGATTCCACAATCTCTGAACGCTATAGAGTCTGGAACTACACCTCCCGAAATCTGAGCAATGAAGCTGCCATTTTGGTTCACAAAAAAAAACATTTTAAACTAGAAAAAAGTGCCCTTCTGGGCACAGGTCTCCACCAGGAGGATAGGAGTGTGTGTGTGATGTTTGGCAAAATGTTTAGGAGCAATATAAACGTGTGTGTGTGTGTGTGTGTGTGTGTGTGTGTGTGTGTGTGTGTGTGTGTGTGTGTGTGTGTGTGTGTGTGTGTGTGTGTGACACGGCTTGGCCTAAATTGGATAAATTCTGAAGGAGTAATATTAGAAAATGTGTTTTACATATGTCGGCCTCCTGGTGGCGCTATAAAGAGCAGATGTGAAAAATTCCAGGCAAAGGTTTTTCCTTGGCCTCTAGGGAGTTGGCATACAAAGTTATCCACAGATCCGTGCAGTTAGGTCAAAACACTTTTCGGCCAGTTATAGCGCCACCATGAGGCCGAGTTGAAAATGTTCATGTGGCATTTCTTCCTCGGCCTAGTGGGAATGTGCGTGCACAATTTCACGGAAATCACACGATGTGTTCATGATTTGCAGCATTTTGTTTGAAACTGAGCACTCCTGCGAACTTTGGAAGCCAATCTTAGCCAATCAGGATGGAGTCTGAGAAATCTGAAAGACCCGTTTCGTTGAATGGCTCTAGTGAGACCGTGTACCAATTTGCGTGATGTTTGGACAAAATCTGTAGGTGTACTGTCCAAAAACTTGTTTTGCACAAAGCAGCCTCCTGGTGGCGCTATAACAGGCCGTTCTGGAGATTTTGGGGCAGAGGTTCATCGTTGGCATCCAGGGAGTGTGTGTGCAACATTTGGCATCGACCGGGTTAACGGTGCCGGAGATTAGCTGTTCACAGAAGGAAGGACGGACGGACGGACGGACGGACGGACACACACACACACACACACACACACACACGGACACACGGATGGACACACGGATGGACGGACGGAGTGCAAAACATACTCTCTCCCCATGCCTTCGGCCTGGTGGAGACAATGAACGAGAGATAATGTGGGGGAGAGAGAGAGACACAGAGGGGTGAGGGAGGTAAGAAAGAACTAGGAGTAATGGCAGCGTTTGTGTACTTTGGAGATGCTTTGCCAAAGAAGGAGATGCAGTTCCAGATCCATTCTCGCACGCACGCGCACACATGCACGCACAAACACAAACACACACACACCAGTGTCTGAAATCCTAACGGAGGTAGTTCCCAAACTTCCCATCACTGACAGAGAGAGAGCGAGAGAGAGAGAGAGAGAGAGAGAGAGAGAGAGAGACAGACAGACAGAGACAGACACATAGACAGAGAGAGAGAGAGAGAGAGAGAGAGAGAGAGAGAGAGAGAGAGAGAGAGAGAGAGAGAGAGAGAGAGAGAGAGAGAGAGACAGACAGACAGACAGACAGAGAGAGAGACAGAGAGAGACAGAGACAGAGAGAGACAGAGACAGAGAGAGACACAGAGAGAGACAGAGACAGAGAGACAGAGACACAGAGAGACAGAGACAGAGACAGAGACAGAGAGACAGAGACAGAGACAGAGACAGAGAGAGACACAGAGAGAGAGAGAGACAGAGACTCTGCTGCGGCCTGCCCTGGCCTGAAGTAATGAATGTCATTATTTCACCTGTACTGTATCTCTGCTGCGGCCTGCCCTGAAGTAATGCTCGTGTCATTATTTCACCTGTACTGTATCTCTGCTGCGGCCTGCCCTGAAGTAATGAATGTCATTATTTCACCTGTGCTGTATCTCTGCTGCGGCCTGCCCTGAAGTAATGAATGTCATTATTTCACCTGTGCTGTATCTCTGCTGCGGCCTGCCCTGAAGTAATGCTCATGTCATTATTTCACCTGTACTGTATCTCTGCTGCGGCCTGCCCTGAAGTAATGCTCATGTCATTATTTCAGTTGTACTGTAGCTCTGCTGCGGCCTGCCCTGAAGTAATGCTCATGTCATTATTTCACCTGTACTGTATCTCTGCTGCGGCCTGCCCTGAAGTAATGAATGTCATTATTTCACCTGTGCTGTATCTCTGCTGCGGCCTGCCCTGAAGTAATGCTCATGTCATTATTTCACCTGTACTGTATCTCTGCTGCGGCCTGCCCTGAAGTAATGCTCATGTCATTATTTCACCTGTACTGTATCTCTGCTGCGGCCTGCCCTGAAGTAATGCTCATGTCATTATTTCAGTTGTACTGTAGCTCTGCTGCGGCCTGCCCTGAAGTAATGCTCATGTCATTATTTCACCTGTACTGTATCTCTGCTGCGGCCTGCCCTGAAGTAATGAATGTCATTATTTCACCTGTACTGTTTCTCTGCTGCGGCCTGCCCTGAAGTAACGCTAATAATGTCATTATATCACCTGTACTGTATCTCTGCTGCGGCCTGCCCTGAAGTAATGGTCATGTCATTATTTCACCTGTACTGTATCTCTGCTGCGGCCTGCCCTGAAGTAATGCTCGTGTCATTATTTCTGGCTCCTGCATTTAAACATTGGCTAAATGAAATTACTAGTACATCATGTCACCTTGAGAGAATAAGGTACTTCTTTAAAAATAAATAAAGAGAGACAATTTGATAAGGTTTGTCTGCCCCTCCTTCGTCCATTACCTGAATAGAAGCACCTAATGGACAGGATGTGGTTGACTGTATATCATCATCATCATTTCAAATCATTTCACTGAGCAGAACGGGTGGGAGGGATTGAGGCTTTTCTTTTTGTCTGTCTTATTTGTTCTCTTTTTTCCCTTTTTGTTTTATCATAAAAGAACAAAGAACAAACCGTTTCGCCCGCGTCCGAAACGGTTGAGAAATGACAGTTACCGCGTGGGGGTCCCCAGGGGATCCCTCTACTGTACTGTAGGGCATTAACATAAAAATCGATTAGTCGACTATTCGACTAGCAAAACGGTAGTCGACACTGTAAATCAAAAATCGAGTAATCGTTAATATTATTTTTAATATTTTTTATGATTTTTTTTTTATTTTTACAGCAGACATGCAGCTGTGAGCTCTGTTGTTTTGTTGGTAGTTCTCCAAGTTAAGTACTAATCCCTTCCTGGCTGATTGTTTTCATATCATATACAAGCCGACTGTACGTGGGTTTTGCCGTCACCGTCACTCGTGTAGGTGCGGTGGGTGGCGGTGGCTGCACTGGCAACATTTAAGACAGATTTTCAAAAAGTATATGCCTCATACGCTCAATGGGGACAACTACAGTGTGTAAATACTTTTACTATTGGTGAGTTTACTACTGTAGTTTGTTCAACAAGTTAGATTGGAGACGTGTCGTCGTTTCGTCCGGTACAGTAGTATAGCAGCCTGTCCCTCCTCACTCTGCCCAATAATATCCAGTTTGGTGACAGTCAAACTACAGTAGCTCTTGCCGTGATTTCATGTTTCTTTTTCTTATTCATCTTTCTTCATGCTTATCCAACAAAAGTGCAGGCGTGCGGCATTATTAAAAACAAACAGCCATGCCGCGCGATCATAGTTATAATAGTCGTGAAGTAGTTGATCATCTGATTCATAGCCTGGTAAGCCTGCTAGCTAGCAAGCCTAGTATGTAATCATAACCTCCTCCTAGCTTGTAGCTCCTTTTAAAAACCAAAGGAACTGTGGTTGTAACTTGTTGTTGAACATTTAGGGTGTATGAAAAACATCGCATCATCCTCCTCCTCCGTAAGTCCGTATCCAATTCTCCAACTGAACAAACATTTTCAACAGCGTAACATGCTATGCTGCGCCGTAGAAAGGTCTTGCGCATCAAAAATAGCAGATCTACAAGCTCACAGCGCGTCCATCCGTGAGTCATTGTGGACTTGCAACTTTGACTTGACTTTTAACAGCTGTTGTGAATTTCGGCCAATCAGAGCGGCATTCAGCGTAATCTAGTAAGAGAGTGGCGACACTAGCGTCGACTCCCATTGTAACAATGGAATGCGGAAGTGCTCATTCTATCTCAATGGGATAGTTCCAATGTTTGGAACTATAGCCCATAGCACCCCGCTTTGTGGTGAGATCAAAGCGTGTCGCCACTCTCTTACTATTCCACTCGGCCTGCATTCACCGCCTCTGTTTTGCAGTTAATCCTTCACTCGCGCTGGCCGTTTCAGAACACAATGTTTTAATGCTTGATTGGATGGAAAAAAATATCATATTTTACCGCCGACTAATCGATTACAAACCGATTTTGATGGTATTCGTGTCGACTATCAAAAATCACGTTTGGTTAATGCCCTACTGTACTGTCACTGTAATGTACTGTCACACTCAACCAAAATCATCATATATACAGTTAATATGTGCGTGTGTGTTAGGCTGCACAACAGTGACACGTGATGAAAACCAACCAAATGCTATTTTCGTGCTCGGACCCAGGGACACAGCCAGGGACACAGCCAGGGACACAGCCAGGGACACAGCCAGGGACACAGCCAGGGACACAGCCAGGGACACAGGCAGCCAGCCAGCCAGAGACACACAAAGCTCCGTATAGGAGTGGTTGCACCACTCAAAAATGTGTAAGAGTATAGGCACATCTCACTCTCCACTGAACGCTCCTCCCATGTGGAGCAGTGCCTTCATAGCGAAGCCTGGGAGTTGAAGCGGAAAACATTGGCTGTCGATATTCCCTGGTGCGCTGGCTCAGGGTCATGGGTCACCTTATTACGGGCTTCTAATTTGTGGGTTGGGCCTGTGGAATTAAATCCCACGAGACCTCATCAGTTGTCAACCCCCTAAACTCCCTGCGGGCTCCATCGATCCCCATCGACCCTGCATGGGGTATCAGTATAGATGCAGTTCTACAATAAATGCCGGCTTTTAAATTGTTTTTTGCAGTCAGGGTTGAATATTAGAACGTTTTAGTAGTATTTGAGCAATTATGTATTTATTATTATATTACTAGTCCTAAAGTATGTTTTTGTTCTCTCCTATGATTGGACAACGATTACACGCCCCCTGCCTATAATTGCCTTCATATGATTCATTGGACAATATACGGTGACATCACGATATGTGTCTATGTGTATAGTCGTTGTTTGTTGTCAAAGAGAGAGAGGAAGAGAGTATAACCACACAGGTGTAGCCACTAAATCAGGGGTGGGCAACTTTGACGATGGAGACGGCCACTATATTTCTACACTCGCTCCAGAGGGCCACATTCAAATGCCTTTCAAATGCCCTTAATTATATTTATGTTATGTTAACTTTATGAACCTTGGAATTGTAACAGCTGAAATAAATAATATATCAGTATTCTGATAATTTACCTGCAGGGCCACATTAAGTGATCGGTGGGGGCCGCATGTGGCCCCCGGGCCGCCAGTTGCACTAAATTAACGGTGATTGCGCATGCATGGGGAAGCTAATAAACGGCGTACATTTTGGGAAAGAACGGGCTCCGTTATTTGGTGCATAACGTAACGCTAATGATCCAATGCCCGTGTTCAAGATATATACAGATCAATTGCTCCAGCCACTGAGGAGAAGCGGGCGATCTGGTCAAGAGGACAGCGTTGCCAGGTCTGATCACACGTTCTGCCGCGCCCCTCTCCCCCCCCTCCCCCCACCACTTATATTGGCTCATGTGGCACACCCGTTATGCGATACTCAGCCAATCACGGCGCAGAATGTGTTAGAGTACTGTGAGGACGCATTCTGCCCACGCAATTTGAGGACGCAATCTCGAGAAGACGAGAATTAGTATAGTTAGGATTATTGTCAAGGTGCTTACCACTTTAACCCATTTTTGGGGCGGGAACCCCCTTTGGTGTTTTAAACATTATGTTATAATTTAGCTATTGAAAAATAGCAGATCTACGAGTTCGTAGCGCGCCACCGAGTGGCGCGCTACGAACTTGTAGGTCTGCTATTTATTTATTTTTAATCGTGAAAATATACATTCAGAAGGCATTTGTAGAATCGAGCTCAGGTCTAAATGGGTTAACAGACAGTACAGCTCTGAAATCATCACGAGCCAAAATGTTGCTAAATCTGTGGCTGGTACTGTAGGTACAGTATGAAGGTTACTGTAAACTGGCTTGGTGCAAACATTTTGGAAGAGACTGGTGAACTGTAGTAGTGAAGAAAGAGACTGGTGAACTGTAGTAGTGAAGAAAGAGACTGGTGAACTGTAGTAGTGAAGAAAGAGACTGGTGAACTGTAGTAGTGAAGAAAGAGACTGGTGAACTGTAGTAGTGAAGAAAGAGACTGGTGAACTGTAGTAGTGAAGAAAGAGACTGGTGAACTGTAGGAGTGAAGAAAGAGACTGGTGAACTGTAGGAGTGAAGAAAGAGACTGGTGAACTGTAGTAGTGAAGAAAGAGACTGGTGAACTGTAGTAGTGAAGAAAGAGACTGGTGAACTGTAGTAGTGAAGAAAGAGACTGGTGAACTGTAGTAGTGAAGAAAGAGACTGGTGAACTGTAGTAGTGAAGAAAGAGACTGGTGAACTGTAGGAGTGAAGAAAGAGACTGGTGAACTGTAGTAGTGAAGAAAGAGACTGGTGAACTGTAGGAGTGAAGAAAGAGACTGGTGAACTGTAGGAGTGAAGAAAGAGACTGGTGAACTGTAGTAGTGAAGAAAGAGACTGGTGAACTGTAGTAGTGAAGAAAGAGACTGGTGAACTGTAGTAGTGAAGAAAGAGACTGGTGAACTGTAGTAGTGAAGAAAGAGACTGGTGAACTGTAGTAGTGAAGAAAGAGACTGGTGAACTGTAGTAGTGAAGAAAGAGACTGGTGAACTGTAGTAGTGAAGAAAGAGACTGGTGAAGTGTAGTAGTGAAGAAAGAGACTGGTGAAGTGTAGTAGTGAAGAAAGAGACTGGTGAACTGTAGTAGTGAAGAAAGAGACTGGTGAAGTGTAGTAGTGAAGAAAGAGACTGGTGAACTGTAGTAGTGAAGAAAGAGACTGGTGAACTGTAGTAGTGAAGAAAGAGACTGGTGAACTGTAGTAGTGAAGAAAGAGACTGGTGAACTGTAGGAGTGAAGAAAGCCAGATGAGTAACAAGGCCACATGAGACATGATCTCAAAGCCAAAGACGACGAGACTGAAGCCCCAATTTATTTTGCATAGTACAACAGCTAGTGTCGTTTGAAAAGAAAGTTTTCAGCAAGTGACATGATGCAACAGAGAGCATGAATTAAGTTTGAGACGTTGCCTGTAGACAGTCAAAATTGTTACACTTTGACGTCAAAAGTTCCTTCTGACACCTTGGCAACTATACAAGAAAAACACATAACAAAGGCTGACCTGAATTAAACTATCATTTCCCAAATTACTGCACAATGTTTTGTGGTTTAGCTAGGCCTTCATCATCACCATTCGAGGATTCAACTCTTGAATAAGGTATTTTTTATGTTAATGTTTACTTATTAGTTAGTGGTGGGGGTATTATATAATCATATCATTTACAAGTGAAGCTACGGTAACTTTACAGTATTTACAAGTATGGCAGCAACGCGGGGAATCTGAACGAGACCTCAGTATTATTAGAATCAACCTTTACAGCATGGCTCACCGGCGAGCGGGTCGAGGGCACGCGTCCAGAGAGAGAGAGAGAGAGAGAGAGAGAGAGAGAGAGAGAGAGAGAGAGAGAGAGAGAGAGAGAGAGAGAGAGAGAGAGAGACAGAGACAGAGAGAGAGAGACAGAGAGAGAGAGGGAGAGAGAGAGAGACAGAGAGAGAGAGAGAGAGAGAGATGAGTGGGATGAGGTGTGTGAGAGGAGAGCAAGGTAAAACAAAGTAGAGAAAGCGAGTTTTGACCTGAGATCAGATTCTAAAAACGTCTTCTACATCCTGACAGTTTTCTGAAAAAGCTATGTTTCTATGTCAGTCGTTCTTCGATTTTTTTCAAAAATAGCAGACCTACAAGCTCATAGCGCGCCACTCGGTGGCGCGCTATGAGCTTGTAGATCTGCTGTTTTTCAATAGCTAAAGCACAACATAATGCTAACACCGAAAGGGTGTTCCCGCCCAAAATGGGTTTAAAGCAAGGAGAGGGGCACAGAGATAAAACGGGGGAAACAAGATGAAGAGACAGCCAGAGATCAGAGAGAGAGAGAGAGCAAAGATGCCATTTCCTTGGCAGAGAGACAGAATTCATTCGACAGGGAGAGAGAGAGTGAGAGAGAGATGGAGAGGAGAGAGAGAGAGAGAGAGAGAGAGAGGGAGAGAGAGAGAGAGAGAGAGAGAGAGAGAGAGAGAGAGAGAGGGGATAAAGCATGCACACACAGAGTCCAGAAGGAGCGATACTGTAAGGTCATACAAAAAAAGAATGCCAATATTGTGAGGGTATACTGTATACAAAACAAAAGCGGCATAGAGAGAGAAAAGAGGCCTAGAGGCAGGAGAAAATCTTGAAACTGTAATAGAATATGCCCTCCGCCAACGGTAACAGAAGGCAGTCGTCACTCTTGAGCATTACGTGTTGGACAAAACAGAGCATCACTAATTCAAACGCTCGCATTTAATTATCTATTCAGGGGATGTTGTAAATATTACATCAGCGGTCAACTCTCAATCTGGCCTTGATGCATAAATCAGTAGGCTCTTCATGCTCTGAGAAACACATTGGAAGAATGGAAACGGCAATAGAACCAAATACCTACTCAACTTCTACTGTGTGCACATACAGTACTGCAGCATTCTTGGTTTCAAAACGGCCTAATGTCCTATATGTCCCGCCGTGTAAACAACACAGAAATGACATAAAATGATAAAAAGATAATTCAAGAATTAAGTCACCACTGAGAAGGCAGGCATTTGGCATATATTAACCCATTTTGACCTGAGATCAGATTCTAAAAATGTCTTCTACATCCTGACAGTTTTCTGAAAAAGCTATGTTTCTATGTCAGTCGTTCTTCGATTTTTCAAAAATAGCAGACCTACAAGCTCGTAGCGCGCCACTCGGTGGCGCGCTATGAGCTTGTAGATCCGCTATTTTTCAATAGCTAAAGCATAATTAGCATAATGCTAACTATTAGCTAACTGCTAACTATTAGCATAATGCTAACACCAAAAGGGGTACCTGCCCCAAAATGGGTTAAGGCCCAGTCTGGTCTGAGCGGTCAGCTCCACTGCAGTAGCGGACGAGCAATGGAAGCTTCTTTTTTTTTATTATTGGACAATTGGAATTAGAGACCAGCGGGTGGCGGATTTAGCCGCGGTTGCCGCGGGTGAACCGCAGTTTAGGGTGGATTAGGGTCAATTCAATTTATTATAAATTAATATAGGATAAACCGCGGGTGAAATAATGCGGGAAATAAAGTAATGGCATAATAAAGTATATAATATGCTTATTATAGCTTTTAAAACGCACACAATCTCGGCGTGCGTGCGTTAGTAGTAGTATTTTAATTTAATCATTTTCCATGATCTGGCACAAATTAGCCGCCTATGAAGTTGGGTCCTGTTGCACAACAACAACACCACAGTGGTCTCCTACAGGCAGCTACGCTAAAGTTGCTAACAGGCAGCTAGTGAGTCTGAGAGAAACTTAAAACTAAGTAAAACAGAAGGGAGGAATATACGTTTGGTGTGGGACTGGGAGTGATTAAGTTCTTTACCCTGCCGCCGATGACCGCTGGATATGCTGTATGAAAATACGTCACGAAAACGTGGACGGCGTGTTACCATGGAAATGGATATATACAACCACTACGTAACATTGGTGAACTGTCGAGAGAGTGGTGAGTGACATTGTTTGTACAAGTAGTATAAATAGCCGATCTACAAGCTCACAACGCGTCGCAGCGTCGCGTTGTGAGCTTGTAGATTGGCTATACTGTATACGCTGGGCGCTTCCCTGCGCAGCGGATTGCGGGTGGTGCGGATTAATAAATTGGATTAATTAATAAATTGCGGTCGGATAACGGGCGGATTATAATTATGCACATGCGGATTCGGGTGACAAAAAAGCTCATCCGCTGTTCTCTAATTGGAATGCATCCCTGGGGATCTCAGGATACTTTAAAAGGGAAAAAAAATAAGAGTAGTGAGATAATGTGCCTCCTACACTTAAGTTTTATAGATACTGTATAAGACAGCACCGCCGGCACTGGTCTTCCAGTTATAAACTACAACCTTTTTAGTGACTCTCACCCTAGGTTACCGTCTCCCGAGCGCCTCGCTCTGGGAAAAACGACGAGAGGTTTCCTTACAGAGGAGCGCTTTTTAATCAACGCTTTCCGCCGGCCACATCACCGGCCGGCGGTTTACGAGACTCGCCTGTGAGTGACAGACCCGTCGATATATATATCGACCCGGCATCCTCGGAGAGAGCTCACGGCGACCTCAGAGTTCAACGTCGTCGATGTGGGGGCTGTCGTCCACACGCCTACCCCTCGCAGAGACCTCGGAATGAGAAGCTCCACTTCTGCTATACTTCTCTAGAATAGACCTAGACCTTCGAATCTAGCCCGTTTAGGCCGGACGTCGAAATAAAAAAAACGTCCGCTCGCTCTGAAAGAATATATATTCAACGATTTGTGACGCATTTTTACGATTTTTCAAAAATAGCAGACCTACAAGCTCGTAGCGCGCCACTCGGTGGCGCGCTATGAGCTTGTAGATCTGCTATTTTTCAATAGCTAGAGTATAACATAATGCTTAATTAAAACACCAAAAGGGGTTCCCGCCCCAAAATGGGCTAGACTAGATTCGAATTTGAGCAAGAATCGTGCAGCACTAGTGTGGGTGTATGGAACTTTTTTTCTAAATGGAAAAATGATTATGACAATTATGACGACCACGCAAAAAAACAACTGCGGTTATCTCAAATAATTGTGATTATAGGCGGTTATTATGTAATGATTGTTACAGGCCTAATGCTTCCATCCAAGAGCAATAGAGCGTTGCAGTCCCGCCCCCTACCAGGGCCCAGGAAATTATTCCCCGTTCATTTTCCTCATAGACATTTTAAAAAGTATTTATTTAAAGACCTTTTTAAGCCTCGTACAAAGCCAACTCGAGTTTTTCTTCTTTGTAATTATTTAATTGTTTGGTCCAAAATATTGTGTTTGTTGTCATGATTTGTCACGACTCGAGTTGGCTTTGTACGAAGCTTAAAAGGTCTTTAAATAAATACTTTTTGAAATGTCTATGGGAAAAATGCATTGGGAATTATTTCCTGGGCCTGGCGTCGTCATGAAAGGGTGGCGGGACTGCAACGCTCTATAGACTGAACAGGTAGTAATTCCCTTCTCCTACACAGGCTTTGTCCAAGGCCACCTCTGACAGGTCCCACGACAGTTGCCCGACACATATTGGCTGTTGTGTGGGAATTAAAACTTGTGGTCTTTCAGTTACAGCATGTTCTCTCCATCTGCTATACCCCACCCACCCACCCCACCACCTGATGATATTAAAGGAGAATTCCATACTAAAAGGCTTTCTTACCTTTATTTGTACTTGTTACGTCCCCACCAAAGAGGTCCAGGTATTATTTTGTGCAAAAGCGCATTATTGGCTTATATGTCCCCTACCATAAGCCCTCAATGAATTGCATTGAATTGCATTGAATTGAATTGGGCTATGGGGTGTTGTGCTAATTCGCTTATTTCCATCACTCAAAAATTATTTTCTTTTGTATATATCCTCTCTTCATAATGTAAATAGTATCCCAAGCGGCACACTTTACTACTTATTTTGATGGAAATAAGCAAATTAGCACAAAACTCCAACCCCTATTGAGGGTTTGTATTAGGGGAAATAGCCACTAATGCACTTTTGCACAAAATAACACCTGGACCTCTTTGGTGGGGACGTAACAACTACAAATAAAAGGTAAGAAAGCCTTCTAGCATGGAATTCTCCTTTAATGAGCTCTCAAGAAGAGCTGCAAAAGGTTAGGAACTTGTTTTCTGTACAGTTTCTGACAGGAAGCAGTAGTTTTGAGCAGGCACTGAGGAGGAGGCAGCTCTGGAGTTTGTGCTCGATTCTCAGAACACAGGACCCTTGAGCTGAATTCCAATAATACACCAAATCTCGGCCACTCGCTCACTCACACTCGGTCACTCCAGCATGGCGGTGTGTCGGTGAACTTAGGCTGAATTTAGGCCTCGTATTTAAAGACCTCCATGAAAGTTATGTTGGTTGGTCCCAACATTGGTCACATATTTCGGCAGGTCACCAATTTCACTGTAACACCACCATGCTGGAGTGAGCGAGTGTGAGAGAGAGCGAGTGGCCGAGATTGTGGGTATTGGAATTTGGCCTCGGTGAAATGCAAAGGAACATAATGAAAGGAAGAGACGCGAGACCGTGCACCTGCCGCTCACGGGTGTCAAACCTGGCACCAGAAGTTCCATGAAATACATGGCAGTGGATGGAGCCGGCAGAACCAGCTCATGAACAAACACAATTTATGAACGATTGAGACCTTTGTCAGGAGTATATAAAAGAAGACATGTCACAGGTTGTTTTCTTTTCAACGTGCACACTGCAGTACATCATTTTATAGAGGCATCTAAACAGCGACAGGGTTCGTTTCTGTCTCGGAGGTATCGTGACATTTGGTTGCTAGACAGGAGCGTGATTCTTATGGCACGTTCAGAAGCATACTTTGTGTTCTTTAGATACCTCTATAAAATTACACAGTGTACACATTGAAAAGCAACACAGCAGATCATAATGTGTTATATGTCATCTTTTTTCCCTGTGACTGAGAGGCCACACAGCTCATAGTCACGATGCCAAATCTTTTTTTCCTGAGCAGAGTATTTTATAATGGTCTCAATCATTTAGAAATAGTGTTCATATGCTTGTCGATGCATTCGGCTCTATTGACTCCAATGTAGTCCACCAGAGTTTCAGCTGCCGTTTGCCACCCATTGTGACGAACCTGCCGGCTGGAATAGTAGGGTAAAGAAAACGACGTTGGCGACCTTTCCTCCTTTTACGTTCCTTGATGAAATGAAGGGGTTGAATGAATGGGACACAGCAAGGGATTGATGTATAATCATTCAGGATTAAAAGGTCAATGACTGCGTGAGGCTTTTGTTTGGTGTGTGACGTGCGTGCGTGGCGTGCGTGTACGGAAGCCTGTAAGCCAGGTTTCCAAACGTCTCAGGTCGAGACTCGAGACCCAAAAGAGAGATTAAAATCCAACCCCCACAAATGGGTCCCGAGTCGACCCACTGTTTGGGGAAACGATTGGGGACATAACAAACAATAGCCTGTGTGTCCTTCATGGAAATAAAACCTTGGCAGAAAAGCCAAGTGCTCTGAATGTAAGGAATCGAGGGGCTGAGGACTCAGAGAGCTCTTCTCTCGGTGATGAACGACACAGACACATGAGCGCTCTGCATTCCACTCCGGAGATGCTTTTTTTCATTCACTCATCTCATCTGCGTTTCTAGGTCAGCAGCGCAGCAGCCAGTGACTAGAGATAAACCACCACCCGCATGCAGGGGGGGACGAGGCTCGGACCGGGATTGGCTGGCTGGCAGGCAGGGCATGCATGTGGGGCAGCCTGTGGAGACATATCTTTTTGGATCCCTCTCTCTGTTCTCCGGAGATATGGATGCAGAGCTCTGGGATATGCTGGAGAGATCTGTGTGTGTGTGTGTGTGTGTGCGTGTATGTGTGTGTGTGCGAGCGTGCGTGCGTGCGTGCGTGCTCGCTCACGTGTATGGGTGGTTAATATCCCACCAAGGAAGCGCCATAGGACACAAAGCTATCAACAGATATAGCTTTCTGCAGGGTAAACTTTTAAACTCCCTTATGGTTAAAGGAGAATTCCATGCTAGAAGGCTTTCTTACCTTTCTTACCTATCTTTGTAGTCGTTACAGTCCCCACCAAAGAGGTCCAGGTGTTGTTTTTGTGCAAAAGCTCCTTATTAACTATTTCCCCTACCATAAGCGCTCAATGAATTGCATTGAATGGAATGGGAATTGAATGGGGCTATGGGGTGTGTTGTGCTAATTCGCTTATTTCCATCGAAATAAGTAGTAAACTGTGCCGCTTGGGATATTATTTACATTATGAAGAGAGGATATATACAAAAAAATCACACCCGTGTGAACTGAGTGGTGCAAGGTCTTATATAGCCTGATCAGCTGTGGTCTGACGTCACACACTAACCATAGCAACGATGCTCACCTGTACGTGGTACACACATACATAGACACATAATGGGCAGTATTATGCGTGTCGTAAGTACCAGGTCTTATTACTTAACTTAAGACCTGGAGGCGTGATCAATGCCATTTGGCTATTCTGAGTGGCCAAACAGCATTGACCACGCCTCCAGGTCTTAAGTTAAGTCATAAGACCTGGTACTTAAGACACGCATAATACTGCCCTAATAGACACATAGATACAGACAAAGCTGGTTGTTGGAGTGGACTCAAAAATTATAATTTTGAGCGATGGAAATAAGCAAATTAGCACAACACCCCATAGCCCCATTCAATTCAATGCAATTAATTGAGCGCTTATGGTAGGGGAAATAGCCAATAAGGAGCTTTATTTGCACAAAATAACACCTGGACCTCTTTGGTGGGGACGTAACGACTACAAAGAAAGGTAAGAAAGCCTTCTAGCGTGGAATTCTCCCTCAGGGTTTTGCGGTGTGTAGGCTCGCTACACACAGACAGATCCCACCTCCACTAAACTCCATTGAACTTCCTTATAGTGGAGTATAGTCTAGGGCAGGGGTTCTCAACCCGTGGGTCGCGACCCCTCGGGGGGTCGCCAAATTATTTTAGGGGGTCCCCAAATTATAAAAAAAAAAGAAAAAAGAAAAGAGATTTTTCAAAAATAGCAGACCTACAAGCTCGTAGCGCGCCACTCGGTGGCGCGCTATGAGCTTGTAGATCTGCTATTTTTAAATAGCTAAATTATAAGCCATTACCCAACCCGTATTATAGTGAAAGAAAACATGAGGCAGGGTTGATTGGATTCCAAAGAAACCATTCGCTGTCCCAGTAGGGCTCAAGTGTTCCCCTGTAGTTAGGGGTCACTGAACAGGGGGGTGGGGGGTTTCACAGCGGAAAAAGGGTGGGATTTGTCGGACTAAATTTGGTCAGAACTACTCGGAGCAGTGTACACGTTTTCCCACAGCAGCCACCAGCCCGCCAGGCTAGACTTTACCTTGCTCACATAACTCCCCTTCTTCACCCATCAATGATCATAGAACCCTTTCCTCCTCCTTTGGAAATACCGGTCATTACAATGTGAACCGACAATGACATTCAAGGGGCCGACAAGCCACAGGCCATAAAACGCACAGACACACACACACACTCACACTCACACTCACACTCACACACACACACAGGAAGTAGACAGGCAAATCGACCAATGACAAAGCTTCTAGGAAAGTCTTTGAATGCAGAGTGTGGCGGCTGTGGCCCCTAGATGTGTCACAGACAGAGACTACATTTTTTTGGGGAGCGTTTTACCCATTGCTGGCTGTCTGAATACCAAAAAATAAATAAATAAAAAGCTCCATTAATTCACAGGTTCTCTGGACTGGACACAAAGGTCACTCCTAAAGCATAATGAGCACCACACACTGGACTGGACACAAAGGTCACTACTGAACCCATCATGAGCAGCACACACTGGACTGGACACAAAGGTCACTACTAGGGCACCATGAGCACCACACTGGACACAAAGGTCACTACTAAAGCACCATGAGCACCACACACTGGACTGGACACAAAGGTCACTCCTAAAGCACCATGAGCACCACACACTGGACTGGACACAAAGGTCACTACTAAAGCACCATGAACACCACACACTGGACTGGACACAAAGGTCACTAGTAAAGCACCATGAACACCACACACTGGACTGGACACAAAGGTCACTACTAAAGCACCATGAGCACCACACACTGGACTGGACACAAAGGTCACTACTAAAGCACCATGAGCACCACACACTGGACTGGACACAAAGGTCACTCCTAAAGCACCATGAACACCACACTGGACTGGACACAAAGGTCACTCCTAAAGCACCATGAACACCACACACTGGACTGGACACAAAGGTCACTACTAAAGCACCATGAACACCACACACTGGACTGGACACAAAGGTCACTACTAAAGCACCATGAGCACCACACACTGGACTGGACACAAAGGTCACTCCTAAAGCAACATGAGCACCACACACTGGACTGGACACAAAGGTCACTACTAAAGCCCCATGAGCACCACACACTGGACTGGACACAAAGGTCACTCCTAAAGCACCATGAACACCACACACTGGACTGGACACAAAGGTCACTACTAAAGCACCATGAGCACCACACACTGGACTGGACACAAAGGTCACTCCTAAAGCACCATGAACACCACACACTGGACTGGACACAAAGGTCACTACTAAAGCACCATGAGCACCACACACTGGACTGGACACAAAGGTCACTCCTAAAGCAACATGAACACCACACACTGGACTGGACACAAAGGTCACTACTAAAGCCCCATGAGCACCACACACTGGACTGGACACAAAGGTCACTCCTAAAGCACCATGAACACCACACACTGGACTGGACACAAAGGTCACTCCTAAAGCAACATGAACACCACACACTGGACTGGACACAAAGGTCACTCCTAAAGCAACATGAGCACCACACACTGGACTGGACACAAAGGTCACTCCTAAAGCACCATGAGCACCACACACTGGACTGGACACAAAGGTCACTCCTAAAGCACCATGAACACCACACTGGACTGGACACAAAGGTCACTCCTAAAGCAACATGAACACCACACACTGGACTGGACACAAAGGTCACTACTAAAGCACCATGAACACCACACACTGGACTGGACACAAAGGTCACTCCTAAAGCAACATGAGCACCACACTGGACTGGACACAAAGGTCACTACTAAAGCACCATGAGCACCACACACTGGACTGGACACAAAGGTCACTCCTAAAGCACCATGAACACCACACTGGACTGGACACAAAGGTCACTCCTAAAGCAACATGAACACCACACTGGACTGGACACAAAGGTCACTACTAAAGCACCATGAACACCACACACTGGACTGGACACAAAGGTCACTACTAAAGCACCATGAACACCACACTGGACTGGACACAAAGGTCACTCCTAAAGCACCATGAACACCACACTGGACTGGACACAAAGGTCACTCCTAAAGCACCATGAACACCACACTGGACTGGACACAAAGGTCACTCCTAAAGCACCATGAACACCACACTGGACTGGACACAAAGGTCACTCCTAAAGCACCATGAACACCACACTGGACTGGACACAAAGGTCACTCCTAAAGCACCATGAGCAGCACACACTGGACTGGACACAAAGGTCACTACTAAAGCACCATGAGCACCACACACTGGACTGGACACAAAGGTCACTCCTAAAGCACCATGAACACCACACTGGACTGGACACAAAGGTCACTCCTAAAGCAACATGAACACCACACTGGACTGGACACAAAGGTCACTACTAAAGCACCATGAGCACCACACACTGGACACAAAGGTCACTACTAAAGCACCATGACCACCACACACTGGACTGGACACAAAGGTCACTCCTAAAGCCCCATGAGCACCACACACTGGACACAAAGGTCACTCCTAAAGCCCCATGAGCACCACACACTGGACTGGACACAAAGGTCACTACTAAAGCATAATGAGCAGCACACCACACTGGACTGGACACAAAGGTCACTACTAAAGCACCATGAGCACCACACACTGGACTGGACACAAAGGTCACTACTAAAGCATAATGAGCAGCACACCAAACTGGACTGGACACAAAGGTCACTACTAAAGCACCATGAGCAGCACACACCACACTGGACTGGACACAAAGGTCACTACTAAAGCACCATGAGCACCACACACTGGACTGGACACAAAGGTCACTACTAAAGCATAATGAGCAGCACACCACACTGGACTGGACACAAAGGTCACTACTAAAGCACCATGAGCACCACACCACACTGGACTGGACACAAAGGTCACTCCTAAAGCACCATGAGCACCACACACTGGACTGGACACAAAGGTCACTACTAAAGCATAATGAGCACCACACCACACTGGACACAAAGGTCACTCCTAAAGCACCATGAGCACCACACA
>NW_027637009.1:10000-12500 GCF_951216825.1 Electrona antarctica
TGTCGGAGGATAAATGACAAAGTTAAAAGCCTATTGGGTTTCTCTACTCCGTCCCCATGAACCTAATACTGTGTGTGTGTGTGTGTGTGTGTGTGTGTGTGTGTGTGTGTGTGTGTGTGTGTGTGTGTGTGTGTGTGTGTGTGTGTGTGTGTGTGTGTGTGTGTGTGTGTGTGTGTGTGTGTGTGTGTGTGTGTGTGTGTGTGATAATGTAGGAATGGAGATGCAGTCAGCAGGTAAAGGTTACAACCTCTGATAAAATGACTCGTGCACACACACACACACACACACACGCGTGCACACACACCACACAGCTTGCTGTGAACGTTGATTTGAAGGAACGTCTCTTGCAGAAAAGCTCCGGCTTGTTTAGCAGTAATTTTCTTCTGTAGGAGGAAGTCAACATCCCTACTGTGTGTGTTGCGTGTGTGCGTGCGTGCGTGCGTGCGTGTAAAGAGGTCAACATACCGCTGCTAACGAAATTACTTTGCTGTCCTGCAGAGACAGACAGTCCTCCCTCCCCTCCCTCCCCTCCCCTCCCTCCCCTCCCCTCCCCTCCCTCTCCCCTCTCCCCTCCCCTCCCCTCCCTCTCTCTCCTCTCCTCTCCTCTCCTCTCCTCTCCTCTCCTCTCCTCTCATCTCCCCTCTCATCCCCTCTCATCTCCTCTCCTCCTCTCTCCTCTCCTGTCCTCTCCCCTCCTCTCTCCTCTCTCCCCTCCCCTCCTCTCTCCTCTCCTCTCCTCTCCTCTGCTCTCCTCTCCTCTCCTCCTCCTCTCCCTCTCCTGTCCCCTCATCTCCTCTCCTCTCTCTCCTCTCCTCTCCTCTCCTCTCCTCTCATCCCCTCTCATCTCCTCTCCTCCTCTCTCCTCTCCTGTCCTCTCCCCTCCTCTCTCTCTCTCCCCTCCTCTCCTCTCCTCTCCTCTCTCCTTCTCCTCTCCTCTCCTCTCCTCTCCTTCCTCTCCTCTCCTCTCCTCTCCTCTCCTCTCCTCTCCTCTCCTCTCCCTCCTCCTCCTCTCCCCTCCTCTCTCCTCTCTCCCCTCCCCTCCTCTCTCCTCCTCTCCTCTCCTCTCCCCCTCCTCTCCTCTCCTCTCCTCTCCTCTCCTCTCCTCTCCTCTCCTCTCCTCTCTCCTCTCCTCTCCTCTCCTCTCCTCTCCTCTCCTCTCCTCTCCTCTCCTCTCCTCTCTCCTCCCCTCTCCTCTCCTCTCCTCTCCCCCTCCCCTCCCCTCCCCTCCCCTCCCCCTCCTCTCCTCTCCTCTCCTCTCCTCTCCCCTCCTCTCCTCCTCTCCTCTCCTCTCCTCTCCTCTCGACCTCTAGTGAGAAACTGTTCCTGCGTCAGATTGTGATTCTGTCACATATCGTTGAAAACAGTACTGTAATGTATACTGTACCACACACACACACACACACACACACACACACACACACCATGTGTAGTGTACTGTACAGCGATCAATAACACATTATTCACGCTTTGTGAATTTGACAAAACACTCCATTGACACAATGTTTTATACCCACATGGTTATGAGTCTGGCATTACGCACGCACACACGCACGCACGCACGCACGCACGCACGCACGCACGCACGCACGCACGGCACACACAGTATGCTGCAGTCACTTTTTATGAAAACAAACAATAGCGTGTGTGTGTGTGTGTGTGTGTGTGTGTGTGTGTGTGTGTGTGTGTGTGTGTGTGTGTGTGTGTGTGTGTGTGTGTGTGTGTGTGTGTGTGTGTGTGTGTGTGTGTGTGTGTGTGTGTGTGTGTGTGTGTGTGTGTGTGTGTGTGTGCGCGCGCGCGCGTGCACGCCCGCGCGCGTGCGCCAGTGCTCAGCAGACTCTCTCTGTGGGGAATAAAGGTTACAGAAGCTTAAGTATTCCAAAACGCTCCTGGGAATTAATTTTATTTATTTATTTACACCTCACTTTTTAAGAACAGTCTATGCAGAGAACACGCTGTGCTGCACCCCCTCTCCCCTCCCCCCTCCCCCCCTCAGTTTGACTTAACCAGTCAGAGACTAAGCTAAATTAATTTAACCCCTTTTTTGAGCCGAATCTGGGTGACACATGGTTCGTTGAGCTCCCTCTGGTGTTGTGGGTGTGGACTTCGTTGACATTAAGGAAGTATTTAGACAGGTACATGGGTAATTATCTTAGTGAAGTATTTAGACAGGTACATGGGTATCTTAGTGAAGTATTTAGACAGGTACATGGGTATCTTAGTGAAGTATTTAGACAGGTACATGGGTATCTTAGTGAAGTATTTAGACAGGTACATGGGTATCTTAGTGAAGTATTTAGACAGGTACATGGGTATCTTAGTGAAGTATTTAGACAGGTACATGGGTATCTTAGTGAAGTATTTAGACAGGTACATGGGTATCTTAGTGAAGTATTTAGACAGGTACATGGGTAATTATCTTAGTGAAGTATTTAGACAGGTACATGGGTAATTATCTTAGTGAAGTATTTAGACAGGTACATGGGTATCTTAGTGAAGTATT
>NW_027637009.1:27500-30000 GCF_951216825.1 Electrona antarctica
TTCAATTTACTTTAATCAACGGCAATGGCGCTGAAAGTATTATGTTTCTAATTAGAACCGTTTTGAAATTAAATCTGGATTTAAAGACGCACCCACGCACACACGCATGCACACGCACACACTCACGCACGCACGCACTGCACGCACTACACGCACACACGAATGCACACACACACACACACGCACGCACTGCACGCACTACACGCACACACGCGCCACATAAGAGGTGCCATTAAGCATCAAGTGTGACAATCCAGAGCAATCGTGTGTGCGTGTGAGTGCTTGTATACGTGCGTGTGCGTGCATGTGTGCGTTCATATGTATGCATGCACGCATGCATGCATACATATGCATGCACGCATGCATATGTCTGCGTGCGTGCGTGCGTGCGTGCGTGCGTGCGTGCGTGCGTGCGTGCGTGCGTGCGTGCGTGCGTGCGTGCGTGCGTGCGTGCGTGCGTGCGTGTGTGTGTGTGCGTGCGTGGTTAAGAACAGCAGTGGAAAGTGTGGATTTCCAACCGGACATGAACCCGGGGTCATGGCACTCACTGCTCCGGTCCAGGGTTTACCGCTCCGGTCCAGGGTTTACGGCTCCGGTCCAGGGATTTGAACGACTCACTGTGTGGCAAATCGATAAACCTTTTTATTCATTCATTCATGAATTTAAAAATAAACAAACTGTCCTGCAGGCTATTATTGTCAGGGAGGTGTCTGTATCGTTATATTGTCAGGGAGGTGTCTCTGTATCGTTATATTGTCAGGGAGGTGTCTCTGTATCGTTATATTGTCAGGGAGGTGTCTCTGTATCGTTATATTGTCAGGGAGGTGTCTCTGTATCGTTATATTGTCAGGGAGGTGTCTCTGTATCGTTATATTGTCAGGGAGGTGTCTCTGTATCGTTATATTGTCAGGGAGGTGTCTCTGTATCGTTATATTGTCAGGGAGGTGTCTCTGTATCGTTATATTGTCGGGGAGGTGTCTCTGTATCGTTATATTGTCGGGGAGGTGTCTCTGTATCGTTATATTGTCAGGGAGGTGTCTCTGTATCGTTATATTGTCAGGGAGGTGTCTCTGTATCGTTATATTGTCAGGGAGGTGTCTGTATCGTTATATTGTCAGGGAGGTGTCTCTGTATCGTTATATTGTCAGGGAGGTGTCTCTGTATCGTTATATTGTCAGGGAGGTTTCTCTGTATCGTTATATTGTCAGGGAGGTGTCTCTGTATCGTTATATTGTCAGGGAGGTGTCTCTATCGTTATATTGTCAGGGAGGTGTCTCTGTATCGTTAATGACAGTCAGTCACTCATATTTGATACAGTCTGTTTCTAGTGGAAATATAACAATAGCGTTTTCTCATAGCGTTTTCTCTCAGTCAGTTGATTCTTCACATTATGAGTGAAACAGCCGGGATGACATGTTTATTTTACAAACACAGTTCTTATTTGAGGCGATCTAAGATCCCCCTATGGGGATTATAATACAAATAAAACACAGTTCTTATATGAGGCGATCTGGGGTGCATACTTAGTTTAGACTAGTCATTGGTTAGACATGGGTTAAGGTTAGGTTTAGGTGTGCTGCCCCGTGGGAGGTTAGGGGTAGGGTGAGGGTTTGAGATAGGTTGTAGTTGTAGGACTAATGACTAACCAATGACTAGTCTAAACCAAATACTGTCTAAACTAAGTACTGCACCCGGCGATCTAAGATCCCCCTATGGGGATTATAATTCAAATAAAACACAGTTCTTATATGAGGCGATCTAAGATCCCCCTATGGGGATTATAATAAAAAAAAACACAATGAGGCGATCTAAGATCCCCCTATGGGGATTATAATACAAACTAGAAAAAGTGCCCTTCCGGGCACAGGTCTCCACCAGGAGGATAGGAGTGTGTGTGATGTTTGGCAAGGATGTTTAGGAGGATGTTTTTTTTTTTTTTTTATGATTTGAGGCATTTTGTTCCAAAAATGTGTTTTGCAAAAATCAACCTGTTGGTGGCGCTATAACAGGCCAATGTGAAAAGGGTGGGATATATTCCTCAGCCTAGTAAGAAAAAGTGTGAAAGATTTCACGTAAATTGCATGCTGCGTTCATGATTTGAGGCTATTGTTGAAAACGGGGCAATCTTGCAAACTGTGAAAGCCAATTATAGCCAATTAGGATGGAATATGAAATATCGGACAGATCCAACTTGAGCACATGACCATAGAGATACTGTGTAACGATTTGTGAGATTTTTGGACAGAATCTGGAGGAGTAATATCAAAAAATGTGTTTTACAAAAGTCGGCCTCCTGGTGGCGCTATAAAAGGCAGATGCGGAAAATGCAGGTCAAAGGTTTGTCCTTGGCCTCTAGGGAGTGTGCATGCAACGTTTCACGCAGATCGGTGCAGTTGTAGGTCAAAAATGTGAAAAGCTGCCTCATGGTGGCGCTATAACTGGCCGTTCTGGAAAATGTGGGGCAGAGGTTCATCGTTGGCATCCAGGGAGTGTGTGTGCA
>NW_027637009.1:35000-54292 GCF_951216825.1 Electrona antarctica
CTTGGGTGGGACTTAGCGAAGAGTGAATTGGACGGGCTATTTAAGCTCACTAGACTGCATGCTTCTTCCTGCCTTCCTTCTGCATAATATGGTTCCTGGTTGCTGTTACGTGATGTTAGCTCCTCCTCCACCACCCCAGCACCACCACTCTGCTATTAGTACTGTTAGCTCCACCACCACCCCAGCACCACCACTCTGCTATTAGTACTGTTAGCTCCACCACCACCCCAGCACCACCACTCTGCTATTAGTTCTGTTAGCTCCACCACCACCCCAGCACCACCACTCTGCTATTAGTACTGTTAGCTCCACCACCACCCCAGCACCACCACTCTGCTATTAGTACTGTTAGCTCCACCACCACCCCAGCACCACCACTCTGCTATTAGTACTGTTAGCTCCACCCCAGCACCACCGCTCTGCTATTAGTACTGTTAGCTCCACCACCACCCCAGCACCACCACTCTGCTATTAGTACTGTTAGCTCCACCACCACCCCAGCACCACCACTCTGCTATTAGTACTGTTAGCTCCACCACCACCCCAGCACCACCACTCTGCTATTAGTACTGTTAGCTCCACCACCACCCCAGCACCACCACTCTGCTATTAGTACTGTTAGCTCCACCACCACCCCAGCACCACCACTCTGCTATTAGTACTGTTAGCTCCACCACCACCCCAGCACCACCACTCTGCTATTAGTACTGTTAGCTCCACCACCACCCCAGCACCACCACTCTGCTATTAGTACTGTTAGCTCCACCACCACCCCAGCACCACCACTCTGCTATTAGTACTGTTAGCTCCACCACCACCCCAGCACCACCACTCTGCTATTAGTACTGTTAGCTCCACCACCACCCCAGCACCACCACTCTGCTATTAGTACTGTTAGCTCCACCACCACCCCAGCACCACCACTCTGCTATTAGTACTGTTAGCTCCACCACCACCCCAGCACCACCACTCTGCTATTAGTACTGTTAGCTCCACCACCACCCCAGCACCACCACTCTGCTATTAGTACTGTTAGCTCCACCACCACCCCAGCACCACCACTCTGCTATTAGTACTGTTAGCTCCACCACCACCCCAGCACCACCACTCTGCTATTAGTACTGTTAGCTCCACCACCACCCCAGCACCACCACTCTGCTATTAGTACTGTTAGCTCCACCACCACCCCAGCACCACCACTCTGCTATTAGTACTGTTAGCTCCACCACCACCCCAGCACCACCACTCTGCTATTAGTACTGTTAGCTCCACCACCACCCCAGCACCACCACTCTGCTATTAGTACTGTTAGCTCCACCACCACCCCAGCACCACCACTCTGCTATTAGTACTGTTAGCTCCACCACCACCCCAGCACCACCACTCTGCTATTAGTACTGTTAGCTCCACCACCACCCCAGCACCACCACTCTGCTATTAGTACTGTTAGCTCCACCACCACCCCAGCACCACCACTCTGCTATTAGTACTGTTAGCTCCACCACCACCCCAGCACCACCACTCTGCTATTAGTACTGTTAGCTCCACCACCACCCCAGCACCACCACTCTGCTATTAGTACTGTTAGCTCCACCACCACCCCAGCACCACCACTCTGCTATTAGTACTGTTAGCTCCACCACCACCCCAGCACCACCACTCTGCTATTAGTACTGTTAGCTCCACCACCACCCCAGCACCACCACTCTGCTATTAGTACTGTTAGCTCCACCACCACCCCAGCACCACCACTCTGCTATTAGTACTGTTAGCTCCACCACCACCCCAGCACCACCACTCTGCTATTAGTACTGTTAGCTCCTCCACCACCCCAGCACCACCGCTCTGCTATTAGTACTGTTAGCTCCACCCCAGCACCACCACTCTGCTATTAGTACTGTTAGCTCCACCACCACCCCAGCACCACCACTCTGCTATTAGTACTGTTAGCTCCACCACCACCCCAGCACCACCACTCTGCTATTAGTACTGTTAGCTCCTCCACCACCCCAGCACCACCACTCTGCTATTAGTACTGTTAGCTCCACCACCACCCCAGCACCACCACTCTGCTATTAGTACTGTTAGCTCCACCACCACCCCAGCACCACCACTCTGCTATTAGTACTGTTAGCTCCACCACCACCCCAGCACCACCACTCTGCTATTAGTACTGTTAGCTCCACCACCACCCCAGCACCACCACTCTGCTATTAGTACTGTTAGCTCCACCACCACCCCAGCACCACCACTCTGCTATTAGTACTGTTAGCTCCACCACCACCCCAGCACCACCACTCTGCTATTAGTACTGTTAGCTCCACCACCACCCCAGCACCACCACTCTGCTATTAGTACTGTTACCTCCTCCACCACCCCAGCACCACCACTCTGCTATTAGTACTGTTAGCTCCACCACCACCCCAGCACCACCACTCTGCTATTAGTACTGTTAGCTCCACCACCACCCCAGCACCACCACTCTGCTATTAGTACTGTTAGCTCCACCACCACCCCAGCACCACCACTCTGCTATTAGTACTGTTAGCTCCACCACCACCCCAGCACCACCACTCTGCTATTAGTACTGTTAGCTCCACCACCACCCCAGCACCACCACTCTGCTATTAGTACTGTTAGCTCCACCACCACCCCAGCACCACCACTCTGCTATTAGTACTGTTAGCTCCACCACCACCCCAGCACCACCACTCTGCTATTAGTACTGTTAGCTCCACCACCACCCCAGCACCACCACTCTGCTATTAGTACTGTTAGCTCCACCACCACCCCAGCACCACCACTCTGCTATTAGTACTGTTAGCTCCACCACCACCCCAGCACCACCACTCTGCTATTAGTACTGTTAGCTCCACCACCACCCCAGCACCACCACTCTGCTATTAGTACTGTTAGCTCCACCACCACCCCAGCACCACCACTCTGCTATTAGTACTGTTAGCTCCACCACCACCCCAGCACCACCACTCTGCTATTAGTACTGTTAGCTCCACCACCACCCCAGCACCACCACTCTGCTATTAGTACTGTTAGCTCCACCACCACCCCAGCACCACCACTCTGCTATTAGTACTGTTAGCTCCACCACCACCCCAGCACCACCACTCTGCTATTAGTACTGTTAGCTCCACCACCACCCCAGCACCACCACTCTGCTATTAGTACTGTTAGCTCCACCACCACCCCAGCACCACCACTCTGCTATTAGTACTGTTAGCTCCACCACCACCCCAGCACCACCACTCTGCTATTAGTACTGTTAGCTCCACCACCACCCCAGCACCACCACTCTGCTATTAGTACTGTTAGCTCCACCACCACCCCAGCACCACCACTCTGCTATTAGTACTGTTAGCTCCACCACCACCCCAGCACCACCACTCTGCTATTAGTACTGTTAGCTCCACCACCACCCCAGCACCACCACTCTGCTATTAGTACTGTTAGCTCCACCACCACCCCAGCACCACCACTCTGCTATTAGTACTGTTAGCTCCACCACCACCCCAGCACCACCACTCTGCTATTAGTACTGTTAGCTCCACCACCACCCCAGCACCACCACTCTGCTATTAGTACTGTTAGCTCCACCACCACCCCAGCACCACCACTCTGCTATTAGTACTGTTAGCTCCACCACCACCCCAGCACCACCACTCTGCTATTAGTACTGTTAGCTCCACCACCACCCCAGCACCACCACTCTGCTATTAGTACTGTTAGCTCCACCACCACCCCAGCACCACCACTCTGCTATTAGTACTGTTAGCTCCACCACCACCCCAGCACCACCACTCTGCTATTAGTACTGTTAGCTCCTCCACCACCCCAGCACCACCACTCTGCTATTAGTACTGTTAGCTCCACCACCACCCCAGCACCACCACTCTGCTATTAGTACTGTTAGCTCCTCCACCACCCCAGCACCACCACTCTGCTATTAGTACTGTTAGCTCCACCACCACCCCAGCACCACCACTCTGCTATTAGTACTGTTAGCTCCACCACCACCCCAGCACCACCGCTCTGCTATTAGTTCTGTTAGCTCCACCCCAGCACCACCGCTCTGCTATTAGTTCTGTTAGCTCCACCACCACCCCAGCACCACCGCTCTGCTATTAGTTCTGTTAGCTCCACCACCACCCCAGCACCACCGCTCTGCTATTAGTTCTGTTAGCTCCACCACCACCCCAGCACCACCGCTCTGCTATTAGTTCTGTTAGCTCCACCACCACCCCAGCACCACCGCTCTGCTATTAGTTCTGTTAGCTCCACCACCACCCCAGCACCACCGCTCTGCTATTAGTTCTGTTAGCTCCACCACCACCCCAGCACCACCACTCTGCTATTAGTACTGTTGGCTCCACCCCAGCACCACCACTCTGCTATTAGTTCTGTTGGCTCCACCCCAGCACCACCACTCTGCTATTAGTTCTGTTAGCTCCACCACCACCCCAGCACCACCACTCTGCTATTAGTACTGTTGGCTCCACCCCAGCACCACCACTCTGCTATTAGTTCTGTTGGCTCCACCCCAGCACCACCACTCTGCTATTAGTTCTGTTAGCTCCACCACCACCCCAGCACCACCACTCTGCTATTAGTTCTGTTGGCTCCACCCCAGCACCACCACTCTGCTATTAGTTCTGTTAGCTCCACCACCACCCCAGCACCACCACTCTGCTATTAGTACTGTTGGCTCCACCCCAGCACCACCACTCTGCTATTAGTTCTGTTGGCTCCACCCCAGCACCACCACTCTGCTATTAGTTCTGTTAGCTCCACCACCACCCCAGCACCACCACTCTGCTATTAGTTCTGTTGGCTCCACCCCAGCACCACCACTCTGCTATTAGTTCTGTTAGCTCCTCCACCACCCCAGCACCACCACTCTGCTATTAGTTCTGTTAGCTCCTCCACCACCCCAGCACCACCACTCTGCTATTAGTTCTGTTAGCTCCTCCACCACCCCAGCACCACCACTCTGCTATTAGTTCTGTTAGCTCCACCCCAGCACCACCACTCTGCTATTAGTTCTGTTAGCTCCACCCCAGCACCACCACTCTGCTATTAGTTCTGTTAGCTCCACCCCAGCACCACCGCTCTGCTATTAGTTCTGTTAGCTCCACCCCAGCACCACCACTCTGCTATTAGTTCTGTTAGCTCCACCCCAGCACCACCACTCTGCTATTAGTTCTGTTAGCTCCACCCCAGCACCACCACTCTGCTATTAGTTCTGTTAGCTCCACCCCAGCACCACCACTCTGCTATTAGTTCTGTTAGCTCCACCACCACCCCAGCACCACCACTCTGCTATTAGTTCTGTTAGCTCCTCCACCACCCCAGCACCACCACTCTGCTATTAGTTCTGTTAGCTCCACCCCAGCACCACCACTCTGCTATTAGTACTGTTAGCTCCACCCCAGCACCACCACTCTGCTATTAGTTCTGTTAGCTCCACCCCAGCACCACCACTCTGCTATTAGTTCTGTTAGCTCCACCCCAGCACCACCACTCTGCTATTAGTTCTGTTAGCTCCACCACCACCCCAGCACCACCACTCTGCTATTAGTTCTGTTAGCTCCACCCCAGCACCACCGCTCTGCTATTAGTTCTGTTAGCTCCACCACCACCCCAGCACCACCACTCTGCTATTAGTTCTGTTAGCTCCTCCACCACCCCAGCACCACCACTCTGCTATTAGTACTGTTAGCTCCACCCCAGCACCACCACTCTGCTATTAGTTCTGTTAGCTCCACCACCACCCCAGCACCACCGCTCTGCTATTAGTTCTGTTAGCTCCTCCACCACCCCAGCACCACCACTCTGCTATTAGTACTGTTAGCTCCACCCCAGCACCACCACTCTGCTATTAGTTCTGTTAGCTCCTCCACCACCCCAGCACCACCACTCTGCTATTAGTTCTGTTAGCTCCACCCCAGCACCACCACTCTGCTATTAGTTCTGTTAGCTCCTCCACCACCCCAGCACCACCACTCTGCTATTAGTTCTGTTAGCTCCTCCACCACCCCAGCACCACCACTCTGCTATTAGTTCTGTTAGCTCCTCCACCACCCCAGCACCACCACTCTGCTATTAGTTCTGTTAGCTCCACCCCAGCACCACCACTCTGCTATTAGTACTGTTAGCTCCACCCCAGCACCACCACTCTGCTATTAGTTCTGTTAGCTCCTCCACCACCCCAGCACCACCACTCTGCTATTAGTTCTGTTAGCTCCACCCCAGCACCACCACTCTGCTATTAGTTCTGTTAGCTCCACCCCAGCACCACCACTCTGCTATTAGTTCTGTTTGCTCCACCACCACCCCAGCACCACCACTCTGCTATTAGTTCTGTTTGCTCCACCACCACCCCAGCACCACCACTCTGCTATTAGTTCTGTTAGCTCCACCCCAGCACCACCACTCTGCTATTAGTTCTGTTAGCTCCACCCCAGCACCACCACTCTGCTATTAGTTCTGTTTGCTCCACCACCACCCCAGCACCACCACTCTGCTATTAGTTCTGTTTGCTCCTCCACCACCCCAGCACCACCACTCTGCTATTAGTTCTGTTAGCTCCTCCACCACCCCAGCACCACCACTCTGCTATTAGTTCTGTTAGCTCCTCCACCACCCCAGCACCACCACTCTGCTATTAGTTCTGTTAGCTCCCCCCCAGCACCACCACTCTGCTATTAGTTCTGTTAGCTCCTCCACCACCCCAGCACCACCACTCTGCTATTAGTTCTGTTAGCTCCCCCCCAGCACCACCACTCTGCTATTAGTTCTGTTAGCTCCTCCACCACCCCAGCACCACCACTCTGCTATTAGTTCTGTTAGCTCCTCCACCACCCCAGCACCACCACTCTGCTATTAGTACTGTTAGCTCCACCCCAGCACCACCACTCTGCTATTAGTTCTGTTAGCTCCTCCACCACCCCAGCACCACCACTCTGCTATTAGTTCTGTTAGCTCCTCCACCACCCCAGCACCACCACTCTGCTATTAGTTCTGTTAGCTCCACCCCAGCACCACCACTCTGCTATTAGTTCTGTTAGCTCCACCCCAGCACCACCACTCTGCTATTAGTTCTGTTAGCTCCTCCACCACCCCAGCACCACCACTCTGCTATTAGTTCTGTTAGCTCCACCCCAGCACCACCACTCTGCTATTAGTTCTGTTAGCTCCACCCCAGCACCACCACTCTGCTATTAGTTCTGTTAGCTCCACCCCAGCACCACCACTCTGATATTAGTTCTGTTAGCTCCACCACCACCCCAGCACCACCACTCTGCTATTAGTTCTGTTAGCTCCACCACCACCCCAGCACCACCACTCTGCTATTAGTTCTGTTGGCTCCACCCCAGCACCACCACTCTGCTATTAGTTCTGTTAGCTCCACCCCAGCACCACCACTCTGCTATTAGTTCTGTTAGCTCCACCCCAGCACCACCAATCTGCTATTAGTTCTGTTAGCTCCACCCCAGCACCACCACTCTGCTATTTGTTCTGTTAGCTCCTCCACCACCCCAGCACCACCACTCTGCTATTAGTTCTGTTAGCTCCTCCACCACCCCAGCACCACCACTCTGCTATTAGTTCTGTTAGCTCCACCCCAGCACCACCACTCTGCTATTAGTTCTGTTAGCACCACCCCAGCACCACCACTCTGCTATTAGTTCTGTTAGCTCCACCCCAGCACCACCACTCTGCTATTAGTTCTGTTAGCTCCACCACCACCCCAGCACCACCACTCTGCTATTAGTTCTGTTAGCTCCACCCCAGCACCACCACTCTGCTATTAGTTCTGTTAGCTCCACCCCAGCACCACCACTCTGCTATTAGTTCTGTTAGCTCCACCACCACCCCAGCACCACCACTCTGCTATTAGTTCTGTTAGCTCCACCCCAGCACCACCACTCTGCTATTAGTTCTGTTAGCTCCTCCACCACCCCAGCACCACCACTCTATTAGTTCTGTTAGCTCCACCCCAGCACCACCACTCTGCTATTAGTTCTGTTAGCTCCTCCACCACCCCAGCACCACCACTCTATTAGTTCTGTTAGCTCCACCCCAGCACCACCACTCTGCTATTAGTTCTGTTAGCTCCACCCCAGCACCACCACTCTGCTATTAGTTCTGTTAGCTCCACCCCAGCACCACCACTCTGCTATTAGTTCTGTTAGCTCCACCCCAGCACCACCACTCTGCTATTAGTTCTGTTAGCTCCACCACCACCCCAGCACCACCACTCTGCTATTAGTTCTGTTAGCTCCACCCCAGCACCACCACTCTGCTATTAGTACTGTTAGCTCCTCCACCACCCCAGCACCACCGCTCTGCTATTAGTACTGTTAGCTCCTCCACCACCCCAGCACCACCGCTCTGCTATTAGTACTGTTAGCTCCTCCACCACCCCAGCACCACCGCTCTGCTATTAGTACTGTTAGCTCCTCCACCACCCCAGCACCACCGCTCTGCTATTAGTACTGTTAGCTCCTCCACCACCCCAGCACCACCGCTCTGCTATTAGTACTGTTAGCTCCTCCACCACCCCAGCACCACCGCTCTGCTATTAGTACTGTTAGCTCCTCCACCACCCCAGCACCACCGCTCTGCTATTAGTACTGTTAGCTCCTCCACCACCCCAGCACCACCACTCTGCTATTAGTACTGTTAGCTCCTCCACCACCCCAGCACCACCACTCTGCTATTAGTTCTGTTAGCTCCTCCACCACCCCAGCACCACCACTCTGCTATTAGTTCTGTTAGCTCCACCCCAGCACCACCACTCTGCTATTAGTTCTGTTAGCTCCTCCACCACCCCAGCACCACCACTCTGCTATTAGTTCTGTTAGCTCCACCACCACCCCAGCACCACCACTCTGCTATTAGTTATGTTAGCTCCTCCACCACCCCAGCACCACCACTCTGCTATTAGTTCTGTTAGCTCCACCCCAGCACCACCACTCTGCTATTAGTTCTGTTAGCTCCACCCCAGCACCACCACTCTGCTATTAGTTCTGTTAGCTCCACCCCAGCACCACCACTCTGCTATTAGTACTGTTAGCTCCACCCCAGCACCACCACTCTGCTATTAGTTCTGTTAGCTCCACCACCACCCCAGCACCACCACTCTGCTATTAGTTCTGTTAGCTCCACCACCACCCCAGCACCACCACTCTGCTATTAGTCTGCTAGCGCTAGCCAAGCGTTACAACGTTTAGCCGCTCAGCGTTTTTGCCACGATGCGAAAAACAATGTCTGACATCCACGTTTTTCTCCACTTTGTCTTTTAGGACCTGTGATTGGAGGAGAGACCAGCAGGACCTGTGATTGGAGGAGAGACCAGGACCTGTGATTGGAGGAGAGACCAGGACCTGTGATTGGAGGAGAGACCAGGACCTGTGATTGGAGGAGAGACCAGCAGGACCTGTGATTGGAGGAGAGACCAGGGTTAAACGGTGATGAGCATCTACTGCAGCTAAGCCCCGCCTCCATTCACCAACCAGGAGGTCCACAAGCAACACTAGCGACGCGTCCCTAGCAACCAATAGGAACAGGCAGGCGGAGGAGGCTAGCGGCTGATTGGTCAGCATGGTGACCATGACAACGCTGATGAGGGCGGTCCTGGTGCTGGTGGGCGTGTCTGCGCTCTGTGCAGGGGGAGGGGCCACGGAGAGGCGGAGCCACAGACACAGACACCCGACAGGTATGAACATTTAAAGGGCCACTTCACCCCTTTTGTATCAAGAACCTATTGCAGTGTTCCCCAATAGGCGGCCCGCGGGCCATTTGCGGCCCGCGGAGCGCCCCCTTGTGGCCCCTGGAAGATGTTTTAAAAAAAAGAGTTGTTGTTGTTTTTGTTTTAGGGGGTCCCAGATATAAATGGCATTAAATGGGGGTCAGTAGCCTATGCATGTCAAACTGGGCATCCTTTTCAAATGGGCAACCTTGTGCGTGCGGACTCGACCCCCAGCCTGGTACCCTAGTCAAAATATGGCCCTTGAGGAAAATTTATTGGGGAACCCTGACCTATTGTAATGATGTTTGGGACACAAACACTTCCCTGGGGTTTATCTGTGTGTAATATAGTTTATAGACAGAGGGGTGCACGCTATTATTTTGGGCTAGTACTCGAAGGAGCACCTGCCCATGTAGTTTGGTGCCCGGGGGGGGGGGGGTTACAGACGTTCGTATCCTGCCACAACGATGCTGCTTTCACACGGGCAGATGCAACAGATGCAACGCTACACTAGTACACTTAGTCACAGACAGTGTAGTCGTTAGTCAGTATGGCAGCAGGTGTCCGTTTATCACTAGCACAACCACAAACGTCCAACACATATGTGACCACATTTGACTGCCATTGAATTTTTTGTGTGTTTTCATGTCATATGAAAGCAGGGAATCATAGCTTCAAATTGACATATTGGTTGTTCCGTTTGACCCACCAGTTTTGGAGACATGGCTTATATAGAGTAATGTCTTGCAGAGAAACAGCGAGTTGAGAAAACAGGCTTGAAAGGTTCACTTCTGTGGTCTCTAACATTACACCTAGCTACATGTTTAAGCATTTATTTCATATTTACATGTCTTCTGTGGACTCTAACATTACACCTAGCTACATGTTTAACCATTTATTTCATATTTACATGTCGATTTCAGCTCAGACACTTATTTCAGACATGCTGTCTAGTGAAGAGTCTGCCTCATTTTGGAAAAAAAGTTTTTCTCCTCTGGTGAAAAGCTGGAGTTTGCGCGATGACGGGCTCTCAGTCAAATTTGGTCACATATACAATGAATTACTCACCTAATGCTGCCTGCAGGACCCGAACGTGTTCAAAGAACGATCGTTCACGGACGCGATCAGTTTTTGGCTGAACGTGAACTGAACGTACTGTATTTCTGTTTGATGAACGTCATTGTGAACGCGTTCATTTCTGGCGTGTGTGAACGTCACTTTCTCACGTTCAACTTCGTTCAAGAGTGAGAGTGTTTCTAAACAGCCTTCCAGGTGAAACCCCCACTAAAACACACCCCTAACCACTCCTTAATATCTAGCGAAAAACCCACCAATAAGTCCTTATCCAACACAAATTAACTAATCTTTCTCAGCCGTACAATTTCACTGGAGCGCGCAGAGCGCATATGCACACAGACAGCAGACACATACAGTCCTACATGTCCCGACCCAAACACTGAGGAGGTAAAGTAAACGTGACGTTGTTGTGATTAAACATAATGTGACACGAAAAATAGCTGTCCAAAATAGCTGTCCATAGATGTCCAACTGTCCAAGTGTCCAACTGTCCAACTGTCCATACATGATCGCCTCGTTCGGCCAACAACATATATCTCCCTCCCAACAACATATATCTCCCTCCCTCCACAGAAGCAGTGATGCCTGATTGATTCTTCGTCGTACACGTGTTCCATGCTGAAAATGGGGGGTGGGGGGGGGGGGGGGGGGAGGAGGGTCAGGTCCATCGGGGGGGAAAGGAGGGTCAGGTTCTGGAGACATTAAGGGTTATTATATTTTATGTTATGTTTCTATTCCAGAACACAGGAGGCTGCGGTCGGGGAAGGAGGGTCAGGTCCTGCATCGCTCTAAACGAGGATGGGTTTGGAACCAGTTCTTTGTTATCGAGGAATACACCGGACCGGACCCTGTTCTGGTGGGACGGGTGAGTACCCTTTGACCTCTGAACTTTAACCCTGTTCTGGTGGGGGGAGGGGTGAGTACCCTTGACCTCTGACCTTTAAAACGTAGTGTTATAGTGACTACAGAACACAGGTGTGAACCTTTATATTCCGATCTGGGCGCTAGAAGAGTTAAGCCCGGGTTCACACCAGGTTCTGGTTGGCTGTCGCTGAGTCCAATAAAAACTACCCATAATTCTTTGCTTCCTGTCGGGCCGTAAATAACGAGCAGGCTTTAAAACTTCCTGATCAGAAAGTTTCACTCTGTGGAGGACAAACAATACGATTTATCACCCGCTGTGTGTGTGTGTGTGTGTGTGTGTGTGTGTGTGTGTGTGTGTGTGTGTGTGTGTGTGTGTGTGTGTGTGTGTGTGTGTGTGTGTGTGTGTGTGTGTGTGTGTGTGGTCAGTGTAGAAAGTGTAATCATGAGATGGTCGTTCTAATGTTCCTCAATTTACATTTTGTCGACAGACATTTTGAGGACGACTGTAATATACGTGCGTGCGTGCGTGCGTGCGTGCGTGCGTGCGTGCGTGCGTGCGTGCGTGCGTGCGTGCGTGTGTGCCTGCGTGTGTGCGTGCGTGCGTGCGTGCGTGCGTGCGTGTAACAGACGGGGTTGTGTCAGAGTCAAGGTGGAGTTTGATTGATGGCTTTCATCAGTAAACAAAACAACACATCGCTCTCCCTGCCTGACACGCACACACACACACACGCACACGCGCACACGCACACACACACACACACACACACACACACACACACACACACACACACAGCAACAACAGTATAAATCTTGTACGTCCAAAACAAAACAAAACAGAACAACAGAACACGGACTCCGAAATTAAATTATTTTGACCTTTGACCTTATCCTCCATTATCCTCGGATGGTAAGGGTGGGCGGGGCCCTGGTGGTGGTGAGGGGTTAGGGGAGGGGCTGATAGTGTGATGTCACTATATTACTGTTTATTTCATTGGCCCGTTTGACTGTCAAGGGTTCAGCCTCCAGGAAGAAACCCTAAATACAAAGTTAATACACCATTGCACATACAAATTACTCCGGGGTGTCTAATGAAGTACTGTCACCTCATAGACCCATGACAAAACTGGACAATCAGATGTATTAATGTCCCAGACAACAGGACAATACGATGTATTAATGTCCAACAGACAACAGGACAATACGATGTATTAATGTCCAACAGACAACAGGACAATAAGATGTATTAATGTCCCAGACAACAGGACAATAAGATGTATTAATGTCCAACAGACAACAGGACAATAAGATGTATTAATGTCCAACAGACAACAGGACAATACGATGTATTAATGTCCCAGACAACAGGACAATAAGATGTATTAATGTCCAACAGACAACAGGACAATCAGATGTATTAATGTCCCAGACAACAGGACAATAAGATGTATTAATGTCCCAGACAACAGGACAATCAGATGTATTAATGTCCCAGACAACAGGACAATCAGATGTATTAATGTCCAACAGACAACAGGACAATCAGATGTATTAATGTCCAACAGACAACAGGACAATAAGATGTATTAATGTCCCAGACAACAGGACAATAAGATGTATTAATGTCCAACAGACAACAGGACAATCAGATGTATTAATGTCCAACAGACAACAGGACAATCAGATGTATTAATGTCCCAGACAACAGGACAATAAGATGTATTAATGTCCCAGACAACAGGACAATCAGATGTATTAATGTCCCAGACAACAGGACAATAAGATGTATTAATGTCCCAGACAACAGGACAATCAGATGTATTAATGTCCCAGACAACAGGACAATAAGATGTATTAATGTCCCAGACAACAGGACAATCAGATGTATTAATGTCCAACAGACAACAGGACAATAAGATGTATTAATGTCCCAGACAACAGGACAATAAGATGTATTAATGTCCAACAGACAACAGGACAATCAGATGTATTAATGTCCCAGACAACAGGACAATAAGATGTATTAATGTCCAACAGACAACAGGACAATAAGATGTATTAATGTCCCAGACAACAGGACAATAAGATGTATTAATGTCCCAGACAACAGGACAATAAGATGTATTAATGTCCCAGACAACAGGACAATAAGATGTATTAATGTCCCAGACAACAGGACAATAAGATGTATTAATGTCCCAGACAACAGGACAATAAGATGTATTAATGTCCCAGACAACAGGACAATAAGATGTATTAATGTCCAACAGACAACAGGACAATAAGATGTATTAATGTCCCAGACAACAGGACAATAAGATGTATTAATGTCCAACAGACAACAGGACAATCAGATGTATTAATGTCCCAGACAACAGGACAATAAGATGTATTAATGTCCCAGACAACAGGACAATCAGATGTATTAATGTCCCAGACAACAGGACAATAAGATGTATTAATGTCCCAGACAACAGGACAATCAGATGTATTAATGTCCCAGACAACAGGACAATAAGATGTATTAATGTCCCAGACAACAGGACAATCAGATGTATTAATGTCCAACAGACAACAGGACAATCAGATGTATTAATGTCCCAGACAACAGGACAATCAGATGTATTAATGTCCAACAGACAACAGGACAATCAGATGTATTAATGTCCAACAGACAACAGGACAATCAGATGTATTAATGTCCAACAGACAACAGGACAATCAGATGTATTAATGTCCCAGACAACAGGACAATAAGATGTATTAATGTCAATAAGATGTATTAATGTCCCAGACAACAGGACAATAAGATGTATTAATGTCCCAGACAACAGGACAATAAGATGTATTAATGTCCCAGACAACAGGACAATAAGATGTATTAATGTCCCAGACAACAGGACAATAAGATGTATTAATGTCCCAGACAACAGGACAATAAGATGTATTAATGTCCCAGACAACAGGACAATCAGATGTATTAATGTCCCAGACAACAGGACAATAAGATGTATTAATGTCCAACAGACAACAGGACAATCAGATGTATTAATGTCCCAGACAACAGGACAATAAGATGTATTAATGTCCCAGACAACAGGACAATAAGATGTATTAATGTCCCAGACAACAGGACAATAAGATGTATTAATGTCCAACAGACAACAGGACAATAAGATGTATTAATGTCCCAGACAACAGGACAATCAGATGTATTAATGTCCCAGACAACAGGACAATCAGATGTATTAATGTCCAACAGACAACAGGACAATCAGATGTATTAATGTCCCAGACAACAGGACAATAAGATGTATTAATGTCCCAGACAACAGGACAATAAGATGTATTAATGTCCCAGACAACAGGACAATCAGATGTATTAATGTCCCAGACAACAGGACAATAAGATGTATTAATGTCCCAGACAACAGGACAATCAGATGTATTAATGTCCCAGACAACAGGACAATAAGATGTATTAATGTCCAACAGACAACAGGACAATCAGATGTATTAATGTCCCAGACAACAGGACAATCAGATGTATTAATGTCCAACAGACAACAGGACAATCAGATGTATTAATGTCCCAGACAACAGGACAATCAGATGTATTAATGTCCCAGACAACAGGACAATAAGATGTATTAATGTCCCAGACAACAGGACAATAAGATGTATTAATGTCCAACAGACAACAGGACAATCAGATGTATTAATGTCCCAGACAACAGGACAATCAGATGTATTAATGTCCAACAGACAACAGGACAATGAGATGTATTAATGTCCCAGACAACAGGACAATCAGATGTATTAATGTCCAACAGACAACAGGACAATCAGATGTATTAATGTCCAACAGACAACAGGACAATCAGATGTATTAATGTCCAACAGACAACAGGACAATCAGATGTATTAATGTCCCAGACAACAGGACAATCAGATGTATTAATGTCCCAGACAACAGGACAATAAGATGTATTAATGTCCCAGACAACAGGACAATAAGATGTATTAATGTCCCAGACAACAGGACAATAAGATGTATTAATGTCCCAGACAACAGGACAATAAGATGTATTAATGTCCCAGACAACAGGACAATAAGATGTATTAATGTCCCAGACAACAGGACAATCAGATGTATTAATGTCCCAGACAACAGGACAATAAGATGTATTAATGTCCAACAGACAACAGGACAATCAGATGTATTAATGTCCCAGACAACAGGACAATAAGATGTATTAATGTCCCAGACAACAGGACAATAAGATGTATTAATGTCCCAGACAACAGGACAATAAGATGTATTAATGTCCAACAGACAACAGGACAATAAGATGTATTAATGTCCCAGACAACAGGACAATCAGATGTATTAATGTCCCAGACAACAGGACAATCAGATGTATTAATGTCCAACAGACAACAGGACAATCAGATGTATTAATGTCCCAGACAACAGGACAATCAGATGTATTAATGTCCCAGACAACAGGACAATAAGATGTATTAATGTCCCAGACAACAGGACAATAAGATGTATTAATGTCCAACAGACAACAGGACAATGAGATGTATTAATGTCCCAGACAACAGGACAATAAGATGTATTAATGTCCAACAGACAACAGGACAATCAGATGTATTAATGTCCCAGACAACAGGACAATCAGATGTATTAATGTCCAACAGACAACAGGACAATCAGATGTATTAATGTCCCAGACAACAGGACAATCAGATGTATTAATGTCCCAGACAACAGGACAATCAGATGTATTAATGTCCCAGACAACAGGACAATCAGATGTATTAATGTCCCAGACAACAGGACAATCAGATGTATTAATGTCCCAGACAACAGGACAATAAGATGTATTAATGTCCCAGACAACAGGACAATCAGATGTATTAATGTCCCAGACAACAGGACAATAAGATGTATTAATGTCCAACAGACAACAGGACAATCAGATGTATTAATGTCCCAGACAACAGGACAATCAGATGTATTAATGTCCAACAGACAACAGGACAATCAGATGTATTCATGTCCCAGACAACAGGACAATCAGATGTATTAATGTCCCAGACAACAGGACAATCAGATGTATTAATGTCCAACAGACAACAGGACAATCAGATGTATTAATGTCCCAGACAACAGGACAATCAGATGTATTAATGTCCCAGACAACAGGACAATAAGATGTATTAATGTCCCAGACAACAGGACAATCAGATGTATTAATGTCCCAGACAACAGGACAATAAGATGTATTAATGTCCCAGACAACAGGACAATAAGATGTATTAATGTCCAACAGACAACAGGACAATCAGATGTATTAATGTCCAACAGACAACAGGACAATGAGATGTATTATGTCCCAGACAACAGGACAATAAGATGTATTAATGTCCCAGACAACAGGACAATAAGATATATTAATGTCCCAGACAACAGGACAATAAGATGTATTAATGTCCCAGACAACAGGACAATAAGATGTATTAATGTCCCAGACAACAGGACAATCAGATGTATTAATGTCCCAGACAACAGGACAATCAGATGTATTAATGTCCAACAGACAACAGGACAATCAGATCGTATTAATGTCCCAGACAACAGGACAATAAGATGTATTAATGTCCCAGACAACAGGACAATAAGATATATTAATGTCCCAGACACAGGACAATAAGATGTATTAATGTCCCAGACAACAGGACAATACGATGTATTAATGTCCCAGACAACAGACAATAAGATGTATTAATGTCCCAGACAACAGGACAATAAGATATATTAATGTCCCAGACAACAGGACAATAAGATGTATTAATGTCCCAGACAACAGGACAATACGATGTATTAATGTCCCAGACAACAGGACAATCAGATGTATTAATGTCCCAGACAACAGGACAATAAGATGTATTAATGTCCCAGACAACAGGACAATAAGATATATTAATGTCCCAGACAACAGGACAATAAGATGTATTAATGTCCCAGACAACAGGACAATACGATGTATTAATGTCCCAGACAACAGGACAATAAGATGTATTAATGTCCCAGACAACAGGACAATCAGATGTATTAATGTCCCAGACAACAGGACAATCAGATGTATTAATGTCCCAGACAACAGGACAATAAGATGTATTAATGTCCCAGACAACAGGACAATCAGATGTATTCATGTCCCAGACAACAGGACAATAAGATGTATTAATGTCCCAGACAACAGGACAATCAGATGTATTAATGTCCCAGACAACAGGACAATAGATGTATTAATGTCCAACAGACAACAGGACAATGAGATGTATTAATGTCCCAGACAACAGGACAATAAGATGTATTAATGTCCCAGACAACAGGACAATAAGATGTATTAATGTCCCAGACAACAGGACAATAAGATGTATTAATGTCCCAGACAACAGGACAATCAGATGTATTAATGTCCCAGACAACAGGACAATCAGATGTATTAATGTCCCAGACAACAGGACAATCAGATGTATTAATGTCCCAGACAACAGGACAATCAGATGTATTCATGTCCCAGACAACAGGACAATAAGATGTATTAATGTCCCAGACAACAGGACAATAAGATGTATTAATGTCCAACAGACAACAGGACAATCAGATGTATTAATGTCCCAGACAACAGGACAATCAGATGTATTAATGTCCCAGACAACAGGACAATCAGATGTATTAATGTCCCAGACAACAGGACAATCAGATGTATTAATGTCCCAGACAACAGGACAATCAGATGTATTAATGTCCCAGACAACAGGACAATAAGATGTATTAATGTCCCAGACAACAGGACAATAGATATATTAATGTCCCAGACAACAGGACAATAAGATGTATTAATGTCCAACAGACACAGGACAATAAGATATATTAATGTCCCAGACAACAGGACAATAAGATGTATTAATGTCCAACAGACAACAGGACAATAAGATGTATTAATGTCCCAGACAACAGGACAATCAGATGTATTAATGTCCCAGACAACAGGACAATCAGATGTATTAATGTCCAACAGACAACAGGACAATCAGATGTATTAATGTCCCAGACAACAGGACAATAAGATGTATTAATGTCCCAGACAACAGGACAATCAGATGTATTAATGTCCCAGACAACAGGACAATAAGATGTATTAATGTCCCAGACTACAGGACAATAAGATATATTAATGTCCCAGACAACAGGACAATAAGATGTATTAATGTCCCAGACAACAGGACAATACGATGTATTAATGTCCCAGACAACAGGACAATAAGATGTATTAATGTCCCAGACAACAGGACAATCAGATGTATTAATGTCCCAGACAACAGGACAATCAGATGTATTAATGTCCCAGACAACAGGACAATAAGATGTATTAATGTCCCAGACAACAGGACAATCAGATGTATTCATGTCCCAGACAACAGGACAATCAGATGTATTAATGTCCCAGACAACAGGACAATCAGATGTATTAATGTCCCAGACAACAGGACAATCAGATGTATT
>NW_027637009.1:59492-66992 GCF_951216825.1 Electrona antarctica
CCTATAGCTGACATTTAGCATCTTCCACCTAACCTAATCGCTGAGTAGCCTCACACATTAACCTAATGCTAACATTTAGCATCTTCCACCTAACCTAATCGCTGAGTAGCCTCACACATTAACCTAATGCTAACATTTAGCATCTTCCACCTAACCTAATCGCTGAGTAGCCTCACACATTAACCTGTAGCTAACATTTAGCATCTTCCACCTAACCTAATCGCTGAGTAGCCTCACACATTAACCTGTAGCTAACATTTAGCATCTTCCACCTAACCTAATCGCTGAGTAGCCTCACACATTAACCTTTAGCTAACATTTAGCATCTTCCACCTAACCTAATCGCTGAGTAGCCTCACACATTAACCTAATGCTAACATTTAGCATCTTCCACCTAACCTAATCGCTGAGTAGCCTCACACATTAACCTAATGCTAACATTTAGCATCTTCCACCTAACCTAATCGCTGAGTAGCCTCACACATTAACCTAATGCTAACATTTAGCATCTTCCACCTAACCTAATCGCTGAGTAGCCTCACACATTAACCTATAGCTGACATTTAGCATCTTCCACCTAACCTAATCGCTGAGTAGCCTCACACATTAACCTATAGCTGACATTTAGCATCTTCCACCTAACCTAATCACTGAGTAGCCTCACACATTAACCTTTAGCTAACATTTAGCATCTTCCACCTAACCTAATCGCTGAGTAGCCTCACACATTAACCTAATGCTAACATTTAGCATCTTCCACCTAACCTAATCGCTGAGTAGCCTCACACATTAACCTATAGCTGACATTTAGCATCTTCCACCTAACCTAATCGCTGAGTAGCCTCACACATTAACCTATAGCTGACATTTAGCATCTTCCACCTAACCTAATCGCTGAGTAGCCTCACACATTAACCTATAGCTGACATTTAGCATCTTCCACCTAACCTAATCACTGAGTAGCCTCACACATTAACCTTTAGCTAACATTTAGCATCTTCCACCTAACCTAATCGCTGAGTAGCCTCACACATTAACCTATAGCTGACATTTAGCATCTTCCACCTAACCTAATCGCTGAGTAGCCTCACACATTAACCTGTAAACCCATAAAGCTGCCAAGATTCAAATTAAATGGAAAATACGAAAAGTCAATTGAAATCAGAGAAATGCTTTTTAATTTTCAGGTCATTAATTGAGTCAAAAATAAATCTAAAATGCATTTAATCTACAGTGTGCTCATTCTATGACAAAATAAAAGATCATTTGATTAAAAAAAATCCAAAAAATGCCCTGGACAATATTACAATGAAAATGCAATTTTGAAAATTCAAATTAAATGCTTTTTAACCTTCAGATAATTAACTAATTTAAGTGAATATATAATGCAATATCTCTCTCTCTCTCTCTCTCTCTCTCTCGCTCTCTCTCGCTCTCTCTCTCTCGCTCTCTCTCGCTCTCTCTCGCTCTCTCAGACGGTGGACTTTGAGACCAAGCGGTCGTACTCGTTGAGAGTGGAGGCGTCCAACCCTCACGTCGACCCTCGCTTCATCGCCTGGGGACCGTATAAGGACGAGGCCACCATTAAGGTACTGTGTGTGTGTGTGTGTGTGTGTGTGTGTGTGTGTGTGTGTGTGTGTGTGTGTGTGTGTGTGTGTGTGTGTGTGTGTGTGTGTGTGTGTGTGTGCTCACCCAAACACATCTCTCTGTTTTTACTAAAACTACAACATGACGTCACTGAGCCGCGGTGGTTAGAGACTCACCGCTCACCCAAACACATCTCTCTGTTTTTACTAAAACTACAACATGACGTCACTGAGCCGCGGTGGTAAGAGACTCACCGCTCACCCAAACACACCTCTCTGTTTTTACTAAAACTACAACATGACGTCACTGATCCGCGGTGGTAAGAGACTCACCGCTCACCCAAACACACCTCTCTGTTTTTACTAAAACTACAACATGACGTCACTGAGCCGCGGTGGTACGAGACTCACCGCTCACCCAAACACAACAGGAATCTTTGAAAACAACAACCCATAGACTTGTGTAGCCGACCGCCCACACTGTGCGTGCGTGCGTGCGTGCGTGCGTGCGTGCGTGCGTGCGTGCGTGCGTGCGTGCGTGTACAGGATAATGAACAGACCACTGTAAACATTTGACCCACTTTCATACCCCCCCCTCTCCCCCCTCTCCCCCCTCTAAAAGGTGTTGTCAGAAACAGCCTCATAACCTCATTAAATATGTAAATTAGACACAATAACCTCATTAAATATGTAAATGGGACATTATTTAACAAAATCAAAACATTGCAAGGTCACCACCTAGGACGTATCCTCAGTGATGTATCCCAAGGTCACCTGGGACGTATCCTCAGTGATGCATCCCAAGGTCACCTGGGACGTATCCTCAGTGATGTATCCTAAGGTCATCACATGGGACGTATCCTCAGTGATGAATCATAAGGTCATCACCTGGGACGTATCCTCAGTGATGTATCCTAAGGTCATCACCTGGGACGTATCCTCAGTGATGTATCCTAAGGTCATCACCTGGGACGTATCCTCAGTGATGAATCCTAAGGTCATCACCTGGGACGTATCCTCAGTGATTTATCCCAAGGTTTCTGGTCTCCCAACATCGTACCCCTCACTCAGGTGACCCAACCGGGGTTACCAATTCCCAACTTACGTCCCAGTAGCTACCCTCGATCAGTCACATTAGGGAAAGACCAGGACCACACAATCCGTTGGAACTACTCCAGAACTACTCTGCCGGGACTGGGAGGTACGCTTCTGGCGCATAGAAGGACTAGGCTCTGTGGGTTGACTCCTGTCCGGGCCCCTCCTACGTCTCTCTGTGGGTTGTCTCCTGTCCGGACCCCTCCTATGTCTCTCTGTGGGTTGTCTCCTGTCCGGACCCCTCCTACGTATCTCTGTGGGTTGTCTCCTGTCCGGGCCCCTCCTACGTATCGCTGTGGGTTGTCTCCTGTCCGGGCCCCTCCTACGTATCGCTGTGGGTTGTCTCCTGTCCGGGCCCCTCCTACGTCTCTCTGTGGGTTGTCTCCTGTCCGGGCCCCTCCTACGTCTCTCTGTGGGTTGTCTCCTGTCCGGGGCCCTCCTACGTCTCTAGGCTCTGTGGGTTGACTCCTGTCCGGGGCCCTCCTACGTCTCTAGGCTCTGTGGGTTGTCTCCTGTCCGGGCCCCTCCTACGTCTCTCTGTGGGTTGTCTCCTGTCCGGGCCCCTCCTACGTCTCTCTGTGGGTTGACTCCTGTCCGGGCCCCTCCTACATCTCTCTGTGGGTTGTCTCCTGTCCGGGCCCCTCCTACGTCTCTAGGCTCTGTGGGTTGTCTCCTGTCCGGGCCCCTCCTACGTCTCTCTGTGGGTTGTCTCCTGTCCGGGCCCCTCCTACGTCTCTCTGTGGGTTGTCTCCTGTCCGGGCCCCTCCTACGTCTCTCTGTGGGTTGTCTCCTGTCCGGGCCCCTCCTACGTCTCTAGGCTCTGTGGGTTGACTCCTGTCCGGGGCCCTCCTACGTCTCTAGGCTCTGTGGGTTGTCTCCTGTCCGGGCCCCTCCTACGTCTCTCTGTGGGTTGTCTCCTGTCCGGGCCCCTCCTACGTCTCTCTGTGGGTTGACTCCTGTCCGGGCCCCTCCTACATCTCTCTGTGGGTTGTCTCCTGTCCGGGCCCCTCCTACGTCTCTAGGCTCTGTGGGTTGTCTCCTGTCCGGGCCCCTCCTACGTCTCTCTGTGGGTTGTCTCCTGTCCGGGCCCCTCCTACGTCTCTCTGTGGGTTGTCTCCTGTCCGGGCCCCTCCTACGTCTCTCTGTGGGTTGTCTCCTGTCCGGGGCCCTCCTACGTCTCTCTGTGGGTTGACTCCTGTCCGGGCCCCTCCTACGTCTCTCTGTGGGTTGTCTCCTGTCCGGGCCCCTCCTACGTCTCTCTGTGGGTTGTCTCCTGTCCGGGCCCCTCCTACGTCTCTCTGTGGGTTGTCTCCTGTCCAGGCCCCTCCTACGTCTCTCTGTGGGTTGTCTCCTGTCCGGGCCCCTCCTACGTCTCTCTGTGGGTTGTCTCCTGTCCAGGCCCCTCCTACGTCTCTCTGTGGGTTGTCTCCTGTCCAGGCCCCTCCTACGTCTCTCTGTGGGTTGTCTCCTGTCCGGGCCCCTCCTACGTCTCTCTGTGGGTTGACTCCTGTCCGGGCCCCTCCTACGTCTCTCTGTGGGTTGACTCCTGTCCAGGCCCCTCCTACGTCTCTCTGTGGGTTGACTCCTGTCCGGGCCCCTCCTACGTCTCTCTGTGGGTTGTCTCCTGTCCGGGCCCCTCCTACGTCTCTAGGCTCTGTGGGTTGACTCCTGTCCGGGGCCCTCCTACGTCTCTCTGTGGGTTGTCTCCTGTCCGGGCCCCTCCTACGTCTCTCTGTGGGTTGTCTCCTGTCCGGGCCCCTCCTACGTCTCTCTGTGGGTTGTCTCCTGTCCGGGCCCCTCCTACATCTCTCTGTGGGTTGTCTCCTGTCCGGCCCCTCCCACGTCTCTCTGTGTAGTATCTGATACTCGTAGAGTAGTTTATTAAAACACCTCTCGTCTGTCTGTCTGTCTGTCTGTCTCTCTGTCTGTCTGTAGATAACGGTAGAAGACTCAGACGAGCCTCCGGTGTTCGTCGCTCCCAGCTACATGTTCGAGGTGGACGAGAACTCTGCTGCAGGAACCACGGTGGGAAGAGTCCACGCTAAAGATACCGACGTCGCTAACAACCCCGTCAGGTAAGAGGAGGCCACACTAATGCTAACGTAGCTAACAACCCAGTCAGGTTAGAGTCCACGCTAATGCTAACGTAGCTAACAACCCAGTCATGTAAGAAGAGTCCACGCTAATGCTAACGTCGCTAACAACCCCGTCATGTAGGAAGAGTCCACGCTAATGCTAACGTAGCTAACAACCCCGTCAGGTAGGAAGAGTCCACGCTAAAGATACCAACGTCGCTAACAACCCCGTCAGGTAGGAAGAGTCCACGTTAATGCTAACGTTGCTAACTACCCCGTCAGGTAAGAAGAGTCCACGCTAATGCTAACGTAGCTAACAACCCCGTCGGGTAAGAAGAGTCCACGCTAATGCTAACGTAGCTAACAACCCCGTCAGGTAAGAAGAGTCCACGCTAATGCTAATGTAGCTAACAACCCAGTCAGGTGAGAATAGCCCACGTTAATGCTAACGTTGCTAACAACCCTGTCACGTAAGAATAGCCCACGCTAATGCTAATGTCGCTAACAACCCAGTCAGGTAAGAAGAGCCCACGCTAATGCTAACGTAGCTAACAACCCAGTCAGGTAAGAATAGCCCACGCTAATGCTAACGTCGCTAACAACCCTGTCACATAAGAATAGCCCACGCTAATGCTAATGTAGCTAACAACCCAGTCAGGTAAGAAGAGCCCACGCTAATGCTAACGTAGCTAACAACCCAGTCAGGTAAGATGCTCCTGCACAGCCAGGGTTTGTAAGGAAAGCAGCTCTGTTAGCTTCCCTAGTTCAGGATCACTGGAACACTCCTGATGAACTCTTTATAACACCCCTGGGATTAAATTGATATAAAGTGATTATAACACTCCTGGGATTAGGGTAGGATTAGGGTAGGATTAGGGTAAATAATCCTAACTAGGGTAGGATTAGGGTAAATAATCTTAACTAGGGTAGGATTGGGGTAAATAATCCTAACTATAGTAGGATTAGGGTAAATAATCCTAACTAGGGTAGGATTAGGGTAAATAATCCTAACTAGGGTGTTAGGGTAAATAATCCTAACTAGGGTAGGATTAGGGTAAATAATCCTAACTAGGGTAGGATTAGGGTAAATAATCCTAACTAGAGTAGAATTAGGGTAAATAATCCTAACTAGGGTGTTAGGGTAAATAATCCTAACTAGGGTAGGATTAGGGTAAATAATCCTAACTAGGGTAGGATTAGGGTAAATAATCCTAACTAGGGTAGGATTGATATAAACCGATTTAAGGTGTATTTTATATTACCCTGAAATATACTTTTAATCAGAATCCAGACAATCAGAATCAAGTATTGGGACTAACCGCTTTAGAATGTTAGTTATATGTTAACATGTGGTTATATTTAAAGGTACATGATTCCTATTATTAGTTATATAGTAATGTTAATATAATGTTTATATATTATTTAAAGGTACATGATTCCTCGCTACACAGACGTAGAACATGTTAATGTTAATATAATGTTTATATATTATTTAAAGGTACATGATTCCTCGCTACACAGACGTAGAACATGTTAATGTTAATATAATGTTTATATATTTAAAGGTACATGATTCCTCGCTACACAGACATAGAACATATTATTAGTTATAATGTTAATATTATGTTTATATTATATTTACAGGTATATAATATATATAATGTTTATATTTCCAGATATATGATTCCTCGCTACACAGACGTAGAGCAGTTCTTCAGCGTCGATGCAGAAGATGGAATGATCACAACGACCAGACCTCTGGACAGAGAGACGTTGGTCTGGCACAACATCTCTGTTGCTGCTACGGAGATAGGTAGGACCCCTGACCTATGACCCCTGACCTATGACCTATGACCCCTGACCTCTGGACAGAGAGACGTTGGTCTGGCACAACATCTCTGTCTCTGCTACGGAGATAGGTAGGACCCCTGACCTATGACCCCTGACCTCTGACCTCTGGACAGAGAGACGTTGGTCTGGCACAACATCTCTGTTTCTGCTACGGAGATAGGTAGGACCCCTGACCTATGACCCCTGACCTATGACCCCTGACCTCTGGACAGAGAGACCTTGGTCTGGCACAACATCTCTGTTTCTGCTACGGAGATAGGTATGACCCCTGACCTATGACCCCTGACCTATGACCCCTGACCTATGACCCCTGACATATGACCTACGACCCCTGACCTATGACCCCTGACCTATGACATATGACCCCTGACCTATGACCCCTGACCTATGACCCCTGACCTATGACCCCTGACCTATGACCCCTGACCTATGACCCCTGACCCCTAACATAATATATTCTCTGTGTCTGCTACTGAGCTAGGTAACTATTAATATAATATAATATAATATAATATAATATAATATAATATAATATAATATAATATAATAGTGATTCAGAATAACTCTTAGGCCTCTCTCACACCATGAGACGCATGTTGGGAGTGTCATGGCCGCCTCAATGCATTTCCAATGGGAGTGTCATGGCCGCCTCAATGCATTTCCAATGGGAGTGTCATGGCCGCCTCAATGCATTTCCAATGGGAGTCACATGGTTTGAAGACACAACCTTGTTGCATGGAGGGGGGGGGGGGGGGGTGCATGTGACTCCCATTGGAAATGCATTGAGGCGGCCATGACACTCCCATTGGAAATGCATTGAGGCGGCCATGTGACTCCCATTGGAAATGCATTGAGGCGGCCATGTGACTCCCATTGGAAATGCATTGAGGCGG
>NW_027637009.1:71992-91992 GCF_951216825.1 Electrona antarctica
TGTGAAAACACTCCGCCTGGGAAGGTATGCTGCAATGCACTATGGGTAGTGTAGTCTACATTTGTGAAAACACTCCGCCTGGGAAGGTACGCTGCAATGCACTATGGGTAGTGTAGTCTCCATCTGTGAAAACACTCCGCGTGGGAAGGTACGCTGCAATGCACTATGGGTAGTGTAGTCTCCCTATAATGAAAACACTCCCCCTGGGAAGGTACGCTGCATTGCATTATGGGTAGTATAGTCTCCCTATATGAAAACACTCCGCCTGGGAAGGTACGCTGCAATGCACTATGGGTAGTGTAGTCTCCATCTGTGAAAACACTCCGCGTGGGAAGGTATGCTGCAATGCACTATGGGTAGTGTAGTCTCCATCTGTGAAAACACTCCCCCTGGGAAGGTATGCTGCAATGCATTATGGGTAGTATAGTCTCCCTATGTGAAAACACTCCGCCTGGGAAGGTATGCTGCAATGCACTATGGGTAGTGTAGTCTCTATCTGTGAAAACACTCCCCATGGGAAGGTACGCTGCAATGCACTATGGGTAGTGTAGTCTCCATCTGTGAAAACACTCCCCCTGGGAAGGTACGCTGCATTGCATTATGGGTAGTATAGTTTCTCTATGTGAAAACACTCCGCCTGGGAAGGTACGCTGCAATGCACTATGGGTAGTGTAGTCTCCCTATGTGAAAACACTCCCCCTGGGAAGGTACGCTGCAATGCAGTATGGGTAGTGTAGTCTCCATCCAGGGTTATTTAATCCATTAAATCAGAGCCCAGCCCTGTAGCAGCTAAATGTAGCCAAAACACTCTAGAGGCGATCAACAACAACGGGAGGTATGATTAAATCTACCGCCACTAGCGACTGGACTGCGGTGGGCCGTCTAACACAGGATCTTTGCTTAGAATTGGACGGGATGATTTAGATCAAGAGTTATTAACGTTTTAAGATTTTTGGTCTCGTCGGCTAAACAGGGGGGGAACATTTTCAATTACGTTCCACATTCGATGTTGCGCAACAGGCGGTCCCAGGCTGTGGATGCAACAGGCGGTCCCAGGCTGTGGATGCAACAGGCGGTCCCAGGCTGTGGATGCAACAGGCGGTCCCAGGCTGTGGATGGGTTAGGGTTAGGGTTAGGGCTAACCCTAACCCTAACCCAACAGGCGGTCCCAGGCTGTGGATGCAACAGGCGGTCCCAGGCTGTGGATGCAACAGGCGGTCCCAGGCTGTGGATGCAACAGGCGGTCCCAGGCTGTGGATGCAACAGGCGGTCCCAGGCTGTGGATGCAACAGGCGGTCCCAGGCTGTGGATGCAACAGGCGGTCCCAGGCTGTGGATGCAACAGGCGGTCCCAGGCTGTGGATGCAACAGGCGGTCCCAGGCTGTGGTCATAGGTCATAGGTCAACAGGCGGTCCCAGGCTGTGGATGCAACAGGCGGTCCCAGGCTGTGGTCATAGGTCATAGGTCATAGGTCAACAGGCGGTCCCAGGCTGTGGATGCGATCGGTTTTGATATCAATAATCTCCGTCCTATTAAGGTACATATTCAACAAAAAAGACTGATTACAATGTAAGGGACATTCTCTCTATTTCTGTGTGTGTGTGTGTTTGTGTTTGTGCGTGCGTGCGTGCGTGCGTGCGTGCGTGCGTGCGTGCGTGCGTGCGTGCGTGCGTGCGTGCGTGTGTGTGTGTGTGTGTGTACGTGCACAGATCATCAGGACAGTGAGTGCGGTGGACAGAGATGAGATGTCTCACAGACAACATTTCACCTTCAGCTTCCCTCCAGAGATCCACCACAACCAGAACTTCTCTTTACAGGACAACAGAGGTACCTAAACCGGTACCCCTCAGTACCCCTTAGTACCCCTCAGTACCACTCAGTACCACTCAGTACCCTTACCCCTCAGTACCCCTCAGTACCCCTCAGTACCCCTCAGTACCACTCAGTACCCTTACCCCTCAGTACCCCTCAGTACCACTCAGTACCCTTACCCCTCAGTACCCCTCAGTACCCCTCAGTACCACTCAGTACCCTTACCCCTCAATACCCCTCAGTACCCCTCAGTACCTACTACCTAACCCCCTGATACCCTAACCCTGTACCCCTCACTACCTAACCCAAGGGTTCTCAACCTGTGGGTCGCGACCCCTCGGAGGGGGTCGCCAAATTATTTTGGGGGATCCCCAAATTATTATTATTATTATATATATATATAATATTATTATTATTTTGCAACTGAATGGCTGGACAATGGAAATGAAGAGTTTACAGTACGTGGTGCATAAACATTCCTTAAGATTATATCTGGTTTCAGTTCATTTATGATAGATTTTCTCTATTATTAAGGTTATTTTCTCAGTCAGTTTGTATTGGTGGTGGGGAGGGGGGCGGGGGTCGCGAGACATGGCCAATGCATTTCCGGGGGTCCCCAGAGGGGGTCCCCAGAGGGGGTCCACAGCCAAAAACGTTGAGAACCCTGGGTAACACACTGAGACCCTAACCCAATTACTACCCATATCCCTAACACACACACACACACACACACACACACACACACACACACACACACACACACACACACAGCGTGCAGTAACTGTGGTGCATGTCTCTGTCCATCTGTGTGTCTGGAGGATGTTGATTGAATTAACTGACTGGACCGCTGGGAGAGAGAGACGAGTGTGTGTGTGTGTGTGTGTGTGTGTGTGTGTGTGTGTGTGTGTGTGTGTGTGTGTGTGTGTGTGTGTGTGTGTGTGTGTGTGTGTGTGTGTGTGTGTGTGTGTGTGTGTGTGCGCGTCAGGAGGTGTGGTCGAGGGGTTTCATCTCCACCAAGGTGTGAAATAAGCTTCATGGATGAAGGAGTGAAAGGGGTGGGTGTGTGTGTGTGTGTGTGTGTGTGTGTGTGTGTGTGTGTGTGTGTGTGTGTGTGTGTGTGTGTGTGTGTGTGTGTGTGTGTGTGTGTGTGTGTGTGTGTGTGTGTGTGTGTGTGTGTGGGGAGGAGAGGGGGGGGGGGGGGGGTAGGACCACATCACCTGGTAAATACCTCTATACTGAATGACTCATTCCATCTGTCTGGCCTCTCCCCATTCCGCACACACACACACACACACACACGCAGAGAGACACAGGGGCGCACGCACTCAGACACAACAAACAAAATGTCCGCTTTGTTTGCAGTCTCTCTACAGATGGAAACGTTAGCATAATCCATTCCATTATTCACACTACCAGCTTATAGAACATATCATAGAATTTAACCCATTTTGGACTGAGGTCGATTTTTAAAAAAAGGCTTCTAAATCCCAACATTTTTCTGCAGCAGCTAGAAGCTAGAAGCTGCTGCTAGAAGCTGCTAGAAGCTGCTGCTGATTGGCCAGGCCGTTTTGTGGCCGGGCATCAAGTCTGCCTGAGAGTTCCCAGATGGGAGCAGGAGGGGGAACCCAGTGTACTCTCTGCTGCCCCATCTGGTGGAGTCAGGTTACCACGGACCCCCATCTCAAAATATGTAGTTCCAGGGACCCCCCCCCCCCCCCCCCCCAGAAGCAAATATGTTAGTTAAAAATGTTCGCTCTGAAATATATATTCAATGATTTGCGCCACATTTTAACGATTTTTCAAAAATAGCAGACCTACTATGATCTTGTAGATCTGCTATTTTTCAATAGATAAAGCATAACATAATGCTAACACCAAAAGGGGTTCCCGCCCAGAATGGGTTAAACAATCATAATAAAATAAATGGTGAGGCCATTTGAATAGAATAATATGTTAGTATTTATCACCCCAGTATCACCGTCCTTCATCTTGACTGTAATGAATAACATGCTCTAGATTAGTATTTATTACACCATTATCTGTCACGGTTGGAGTCAAGACAGTGTAGGACCCAAAGTGAGATGAGAGGCAGATGAGAGGAAGATGAGAGGCAGATGAGAGGCAGATGAGAGGCAGATGAGAGATGAGAGGCAGATGAGATGAGAGGCAGATGAGAGATGAGAGGCAGATGAGAGGAAGATGAGAGGCAGATGAGATGAGAGGCAGATGAGAGATGAGAGGCAGATGAGAGATGAGAGGCAGATGAGAGGAAGATGAGAGGCAGATGAGAGATGAGAGGCAGATGAGAGGAAGATGAGAGGCAGATGAGATGAGAGGCAGATGAGATGAGAGGCAGATGAGATGAGAGGCAGATGAGAGATGAGAGGCAGATGAGAGATGAGAGGCAGATGAGAGATGAGAGGCAGATGAGAGGAAGATGAGAGGCAGATGAGATGAGAGGCAGATGAGAGATGAGAGGCAGATGAGAGATGAGAGGCAGATGAGAGGAAGATGAGAGGCAGATGAGAGATGAGAGGCAGATGAGAGGAAGATGAGAGGCAGATGAGATGAGAGGCAGATGAGAGATGAGAGGCAGATGAGAGATGAGAGGCAGATGAGAGGAAGATGAGAGGCAGATGAGATGAGAGGCAGATGAGATGAGAGGCAGATGAGAGGCAGATGAGAGGAAGATGAGAGGCAGATGAGATGAGAGGCAGATGAGATGAGAGGCAGATGAGAGGCAGATGAGAGGCAGATGAGAGGCAGATGAGATGAGAGGCAGATGAGAGGCAGATGAGATGAGAGGCAGATGAGAGGCAGATGAGAGGCAGATGAGAGATGAGATGATGAGATGAGAGGCAGATGAGAGGAAGATGAGAGGCAGATGAGAGATGAGATGATGAGATGAGAGGCAGACGAGAGGCAGATGAGAGGCAGATGAGAGGCAGATGAGAGGCAGATGAGATGAGAGGCAGATGAGAGGCAGATGAGAGATGAGATGATGAGATGAGAGGCAGATGAGAGGAAGATGAGAGGCAGATGAGAGGCAGATGAAAGGCAGATGAGAGGCAGATGAGAGGCAGATGAGAGGCAGATGAGATGAGAGGCAGATGAGAGGCAGATGAGATGAGAGGCAGATGAGAGGCAGATGAGAGGCAGATGAGAGGCAGATGAGATGAGAGGCAGATGAGAGGCAGATGAGATGAGAGGCAGATGAGATGAGATGAGAGGCAGATGAGAGGCAGATGAGATGAGAGGCAGATGAGAGGCAGATGAGAGGCAGATGAGAGGCAGATGAGAGGCAGATGACAGGCAGATGACAGGCAGATGACAGGCAGATGAGAGGCAGATGAGATGAGAGGCAGATGAGATGAGAGGCAGATGAGAGGCAGATGAGATGAGAGGCAGATGAGATGAGAGGCAGATGAGATGAGAGGCAGATGAGATGAGAGGCAGATGAGAGGCAGATGAGAGGCAGATGAGATGAGAGGCAGATGAGATGAGAGGCAGATGAGAGGCAGATGAGAGGCAGATGAGAGGCAGATGAGATGAGAGGCAGATGAGAGGCAGATGAGATGAGAGGCAGATGAGAGGCAGATGAGAGGCAGATGAGAGGCAGATGAGAGGCAGATGAGATTAGAGGCAGATGAGAGGCAGATGAGATGAGAGGCAGATGAGAGGCAGATGAGATGAGAGGCAGATGAGAGGAAGATGAGAGGCAGATGAGATGAGAGGCAGATGAGAGGCAGATGAGAGGCAGATGAGATGAGAGGCAGATGAGAGGCAGATGAGAGGCAGATGAGATGAGAGGCAGATGAGATGAGAGGCAGATGAGAGGCAGATGAGAGGCAGATGAGATGAGAGGCAGATGAGAGGCAGATGAGAGGCAGATGAGAGGCAGATGAGAGGCAGATGAGAGGCAGATGAGATGAGAGGCAGATGAGAGGCAGATGAGAGGCAGATGAGAGGCAGATGCAGCTCCGTTCGGATTAAAGTATTTATTCACCAAACAGGAGGAGGAGGCAGTCAACAAAGTCCAGGTACAGGAAAAGGTCAGAACACAAGTAGGCTGTCAGAACACAGTCAGAACACAGGAAGGCTGTCAGAACACAGTCAGAACACAGGAAGGCTGTCAGAACACAGTCAGAACACAGGAAGGCTGTCAGAACACAGTCAGAACACAGTTTCTCCCTGACCGGCTGTGTTCCAACATGGTATAAAGTCGACTGTAATGTAATCTATCTCAGAGTTACAGACCCATAAGGGTCCATTTGGTTCCAAACTATCATTTAGCTGGGGACCCCCTGGAACTCCCTCAAGGACCCCTGGGGGTCCCCGGACCCCACTTTGGGAACCACTGGTATAAATATAGATGGAGTTATGAGGTTTCTCCCTGACCGGCTGTGTTCCAGCATGGTATAAAGTCGACCGTAATGTAATCTATCCACTCCACAGACAGTACAGCGTCCATCCAGGTTCTCCGTAAAGTTGTGCGGTCCCAGCAGGACGTGTTCCATCTTCCCATCGAGATCAACGACAACGGCGTTCCCGTGTCGATGAGCTCCACGCAGACGCTGACCATAAGAGTGTGTTCCTGTGATCGACACGGAACGCTGCTGTCCTGCAACGTCGAACCCTACGTCCTACCGGCCGGGCTGAGCACCGGAGCTCTGATCGCCATCCTGGCCTGCATCGTCATTCTACTGGGTAAGATACACACTACCAGTAGTAGTAGTAGTAGTATTACTAGTATTACTAGTAGTACTAGCAGTCATTCTACTGGGTAAGATACATCATATACCAGACTGTATGATGGAAGTATTTATATTTTACTCGTGATCAGAGCTTCTGTTGCTCCAGACTGTATGACGGAAGCATTTATATTTTACTCAGACACATTTGTAAATTGCGAGAGGCAACAGTCTGGCAAGACGAGACTAGGTAGCCCTAACCGTAACCTTCACGCCTGGGTTTGGGAACAAGCGTTTGGTGCATCGTAATACAAGTAAAACACATGGAAGCAAATTAATGGACCGATTCATTTGCTTCATTACCACACCCCACCCCACCCACCCACACACACACACACACACACACACACACACACACACACACACACACACACACACACACACACACACAGTCACACACACACACACACACACACACACACACACACACAGTCACACACACACACACACACAGTCACACACACACATACACACACACACACACACACACAGTCACACACACACACACAGGGCACGAACCAAGAGGTCAACACAACCCAGGGCTAGTCAGCCAGGCATGTGCACGAAACGAGCACCTGTGCGACAATTTCACGAAAATCTGCTCCCATAACTTCTCTTTCATCTACCTTTTATGTATCGTTATTGTTTTATGTACTAGTCCTTACCCGTTCTGAATATATGGTAACGGATGGGTTATTCATTATTATGTGCGCTCGCGCGCGCGCACACACACACACACACACACACACACACACACGGACCATAGTATGCCTCCCGCAATGCGAAACGAAAGTCCTCCACAGTGTAGGCCTACTGTGATTGTGACGTTGTGTGTTCAGCAAGAGTAGCTAGTAGTATCGTTTTCCCCGTGTGGACTGTGGGTCTGTTACGCGGAAAAGTGTGTCCCAGTATAAATATGTGCCTTCCCAACATGCAGTTCGCTGGTGACACTGGTGACACGTGATTTGCGGGGAGAGGAAGGAAGTAAATTATTAGATAGATATACCCGTTCTGAATATATGAACAGCAAATGATGTTCAGTGTGGTGTCGAAACAGCGCGTGTGTTGACGTTAACATGCCCCGTCCGAGTTATTTTCCCCGTGTATGTTACGCGGAAAAGTGTGTCCCCGTATTAATCTGTGTCCGTCATACTGTAGACCCGGAAGCCGTCCCAACATGTACTTAACTGGTGACCCGGAAGCGGACGGACGGACAGACAGCGATCGCTAAATTATTAGATAGATATTTAAAGATATCGTGCTTTTATTCGTGGCTCTGCGGGATATTAATTTATTGTTATTTATTTAAAGGTATCGTGGTTCTATTATTGTTTTAAAGGTATCGTGGTGTTATTCGTGTATTATTGTTATCTATTTAAAGGTATCGTGGTGTTATTCGTGGCTCTGCGGCGGCAGCACAAGATCCCGCTGATCATTCTGGAGGACGATGACATCAGAGAAAACATCATCACGTACGATGACGAGGGAGGCGGAGAGGAAGACACCGAGGCGTTCGACATCGCTACGCTACAGGTACGCTATGCTACGCTACAGGTATGCTATGCTACAGGTACGCTACGCTATGCTACGTTACAGGTACGCTACGCTAAGCTACCCTACGCTACGCTAAGCCTACCCTACACTACACTTAGAGGAAGACACCGAGGCGTTTGACATCGCTACGCTACAGGTACGCTACGCTACGCTACAGGTACGCTAACCCATGCTACAGGTACGCTACGCTATGCTACGCTACAGGTACGCTACGCTATGCTACGCTAACCCTACACTACACTTAGAGGAAGACACCGAGGCGTTTGACATTGCTACGCTACAGGTACGCTACGCTATGCTACGCTACAGGTACGCTAACCCATGCTACAGGTACGCTAACCCATGCTACAGGTACGCTACGCTATGCTACGCTACAGGTACGCTACGCTATGCTACGCTACAGGTATGCTACGCTAAGCTACGCTAACCCTACGCTAAGCTACGCTAACCCTACACTACACTTAGAGGAAGACACCGAGGCGTTTGACATCGCTACGCTATAGGTACGCTACGTTATGCTACGCTACAGGTACTCTACGCTAACCCTACGCTAAGCTACGCTAACCCTACACTACACTTAGAGCAAGACACCGAGGCGTTTGACATCGCTACGCTACAGGTACGCCACGCTAACCCTATGCTAAGCTACGCTAACCCTACACTACACTTAGAGGAAGACACAGAGGCGTTTGACATCGCTACGCTACAGGTAATATTCTATGCTATGCTATGCTACGCTACAGGTGTGCTATGCTACAGGTAATCTAGGCTAGGCTACTAGACTATATTACTACACTACAACACTACACGTAGAGGAAGACACCGAGGCCTATACTATGCTACGCTACGCTACAGGTACGCTAAGCTACGCTAACCCTACGCTAAGCTACGCTAACCCTACACTACACTTAGAGGAAGACACCGAGGCGTTTGACATTGCTACACTACAGGTACGCTACGCTATGCTACGCTACAGGTACTCTACGCTAACCCTACGCTAAGCTACGCTAACCCTACACTACACTTAGAGGAAGACACCGAGGCGTTTGACATTGCTACGCTACAGGTACGCTACGCTATGCTACGCTACAGGTACTCTACGCTAACCCTGTGCTAAGCTACGCTAACCCTATACTACACTTAGAGGAAGACACCGAGGCGTTTGACATCGCTACGCTACAGGTACGCCACGCTAACCCTATGCTAAGCTAACCCTACGCTAAGCTACACTAACCCTACACTACACTTAGAGGAAGACACCGAGGCGTTTGACATCGCTAAGCTACAGGTACGCCACGCTAACCCTATGCTAAGCTACGCTAACCCTACACTACACTTAGAGGAAGACACAGAGGCGTTTGACATCGCTACGCTACAGGTAATATGCTATGCTATGCTATGCTATGCTACGCTACAGGTGTGCTATGCTACAGGTAATCTAGGCTAGGCTACTAGACTATATTACTACACTCCAACACTACACGTAGAGGAAGACACCGAGGCCTTCGACATCACTATGCTACAGGTACGCTATGCTATACTATGCTATACTATGCTACGCTACGCTACAAATACACTACGGTATGCTATGCTATGCTACACTATGCTATGTTACTGGACAACACTACTACACTACAACACTTCCTCTCCCTCCTCTCGTCTCCAGAACCAGACGGTTTAATAAATGATTTAATAATAATAATCTCGTCTCCAGAACCAGACGGTGTAATAAATGATTTCATAATAATAATAATGATAATAATAATAATAATAATAATAATCTCGTCTCCAGAACCAGACAGTGTAATAAATGATTTAATAATAATAATAATAATCTCGTCTCCAGAACCCAGATGGCGCCAACGGTTTCCTGCCCCGTAAGGACATCAAGCCGGAGCTGCAGTACCCGCTGCGGCCAGGCGGGGGGCGCCACCCGGCCGCCAACAGCGTGGACGTGGACGACTTCATCAAGTCTCGTATCGCCGAGGCGGACGGCGACCCCACAGCGCCCCCTTATGACTCCATCCAGATCTACGGCTACGAGGGGCGGGGCTCCGTGGCCGGCTCCCTCAGCTCCCTGGAGTCGGTCACCACGGAGTCGGATCTGGACTACGATTACCTGCAGAGCTGGGGACCGCGCTTCAAACGGCTGGCCGACCTCTACGGGAACAAAGACCTGGACGGGAGTGAGCTGGACGATGGAGAGGACTCTTAACCCCACCCCTAAACCCTAACCCCTCCCCTAACCCCACCCCTCACCCCCCCAAAGACGTGGAGGAGAGTGAGCTGGAGGATGGAGAGGATTCCTAACACCCCCTCCCCAAAACCCCACCCCTCACCCCCCACCCCCCAAATATCTGGACTACGATTATCTAGAGCTGGGGACCGAATACACACCTGGAGCTGGAGGATGTTGACCTCCCCCCCCCCCCCCCTGATCAAGTCCCCAAAAAGTTTGCCAGGATTTCATGAGTTAATAGGAAACAGTAAATGGGATCATAGCGCCACCGTCTGGAAGCTCCACCCCCCCCCCCCCCCCCCCCCCCCCCGCCCCCCTTTCCTCTGTTGTCATGAAGACGTGAGAATCGTAAACTTGAACGTCGGTTGTCGGACAAAATAATACTTTTCTATCATCGGTGGTGATTTTGAGTTCTAGGACGACCGTAACTCTGAGAGTGGACACAATGGACCATGTGGTCCCTTTGTCCTGTAACTCTGAGAGTGGACACAATGGACCATGTGGTCCTTTTGTCCTGTAACTCTGAGAGTGGACACAATGGACCATGTGATCCTTTTGTCCTGTAACTCTGAGAGTGGACACAATGGACCATGTGGTCCCTTTGTCCTGTAACTCTGAGAGTGGACACAATGGACCATGTGGTCCTTTTGTCCTGTAACTCTGAGAGTGGACACAATGGACCATGTGATCCTTTTGTCCCGTAACTCTGAGAGTGGACACAATGGACCATGTGATCCTTTTGTCCTGTAACTCTGAGAGTGGACACAATGGACCATGTGGTCCTTTTGTCCCGTAACTCTGAGAGTGGACACAATGGACCATGTGGTCCTTTTGTCCTGTAACTCTGAGAGTGGACACAATGGACCATGTGGACCTTTTGTCCTGTAACTCTGAGAGTGGACACAATGGACCATGTGATCCTTTTGTCCCGTAACTCTGAGAGTGGACACAATGGACCATGTGGTCCTTTTGTCCTGTAACTCTGAGAGTGGACACAATGGACCATGTGATCCTTTTGTCCTGTAACTCTGAGAGTGGACACAATGGACCATGTGGTCCTTTTGTCCTGTAACTCTGAGAGTGGACACAATGGACCATGTGGTCCTTTTGTCCCGTAACTCTGAGAGTGGACACAATGGACCATGTGATCCTTTTGTCCCGTAACTCTGAGAGTGGACACAATGGACCATGTGGACCTTTTGTCCCGTAACTCTGAGAGTGGACACAATGGACCATTTGGTTCATTTTGTCCTGTAACTCTTAGAGTGGACACAATGGACCATTTGGTTCATTTTGTCCACTCTTGAGAGTTACAGACTCTTCTGTTTGCACATGGAGCCCTGAAGGGTCCCTGGACCTCATGGAGGGTCCCTGGACCACATGGAGCCCTGAAGGGTCCCTGGACCTCACTTTGAGAACCGCTGTCCTATTGGTTGACCTTTCTGTGGACTGTCCCCCTCATTGGCTGGAGCCCAATGAAACAAGACATCTGATTGGCTGGCTGGGAGCCAGAAGCTTCGAGTAGGTTAAGAAACGTGAAATATCTACTTCATGTTTGTCGTGGTTTTCGTACGAAGGGACGGACGGACGGACGGACGGACAGACTCTGGGTTGTTGATACTGTGAAGTGGTGGCCTTATAATAAATAGACAACAACTCAAGAGACATACAAGCAACAATACGGCAGTTAAGAGTATGACTGCTAGAGAGCTAGCTAGCTAGGTAGCTAATGCCCTGTAGCATTACACAGACTGAAATCAAATCAAATAAACAGTGCCATGTGTGGAAAAGCTCTGGATTCAGAGAAGGCCACGAAGAGAAGGAGAGAAAACTGAACAATTAAGAAAGAGAAAAAGAAAAAAAATCTGTGGATGAGATTTTTCACTTTGTTTTGTTATTTCACCGTGTTGGTTATAAAAAACATGACACACGAGAGTATCCACCAATCACACCATAACCCCATTTAACCACGCCCCCTCACCAGTCTACATCAACCAATCACCTTCCACAACCACGGATCACGTCCAACGACCAATCGAACATCACGTTTTCTCCCGAGAGTTCACCGCGATCAACCTGTGAGCTTAGAAAAACAACAACATGGAATCTTACGTAAATATCGCCTTAAACTTAAATGGATGTTTCACTTCCAACATGTTTGGGGGCAGACGGGACAGTTTTTTAAGTTGTTTGATTCAGTGTTTATATTTGATATTCATTTTATGAGACACGCCCCCCTCCAATACAAACCTGTTGTAACTCAATTTTCTGGTGACTGATATCGTCCTTCTAATACGTGAGGCGACCATGTTTCAACTTTCAACTCCCTTTTTCATTTATTTTATCATTTATTTTTTTATTTTATACTTTTTCTTTCTTGTTTTCCCAAAAAGTATAAAAATAAACAAAGTTTAATAATAATAATATTTTATACGTATTAGAAGGACATCAGAACCAAAGGCAGGTGTTTTCAGTGCATCTATCATAGTATAAATGGAGTTTGAAGTTACCATGGTGTTACGAACTGTTCAAGTCTAGGGGTTTTACTGCCCGTAACATGTATGAAAGAACAACACAGCTCATAAAAGATTATCTGCTTTAATACTCAATTCACAGAATAAATACAAAGTGGCTTAGTGCATGACAAAATGGTGGACAGAATGGCTCTGTGAGCCCAGAATTATGGAATGACTTACATGACTGATGATCAAACGACACAACTTAACACACAGACAAATGGAACTACAACTAAACCTGACATGAAACACATAAGTGGTCGGCTGGCGGGAAGGCCACACGCCGGAGTGCTCCCACCCCGACGTCCAGGCATAGAGTGAGCTTTATAGTCCAGGTAGCGAGGCCTGAGCTGCCACAGGACCAATCCGAGGGCTGATCAGGCTCCAAGCCAGGCCCTCCTCAGGACGGCAACACATTAGGGACACAATGCTCAGCACCTGCAGGGGACAGAAGCAACAACCAGTAGCAGGCAACATAATAGGCGCTCCTCCTATAACCTAGTACCTGCTAAACAAGCCATATATCAAGATATGATAGCATCAGCTCTATATATACTTATCATCATTAATCACAAAAAACAGCCAACGGCTGTTACACATGGGTTTGTATATGAAGGGGTGGCGTGTGTGATGAAATTAATATCTTATTATTAATATCTGTGTCTAAATCGTGAATCAAGCAACTTACAATCTGCACAGGGTGAGACACAAACTCCACAGTATAGTATGTTTAAAATGAATCCAGACAGGCTGTATTTAAAATGAACCCAGACAGGCTGTATTTAAAATGAACCCAGACAGACTGTATTTAAAATGAATCCAGACAGGCTGTATTTAAAATGAATCCAGACAGACTGTATTTAAAATGAACCCAGACAGGCTGTATTTAAAATGAACCCAGACAGGCTTATTTAAAATGAACCCAGACAGGCTGTATTTAAAATGAATCCAGACAGACTGTATTTAAAATGAACCCAGACAGACTGTATTTAAAATGAACCCAGACAGGCTGTATTTAAAATGAACCCAGACAGGCTGTATTTAAAATGAATCCAGACAGACTGTATTTAAAATGAATCCAGACAGGCTGTATTTAAAATGAATCCAGACAGGCTTATTTAAAATGAACCCAGACAGGCTGTATTTAAAATGAACCCAGACAGGCTGTATTTAAAATGAATCCAGACAGACTGTATTTAAAATGAATCCAGACAGACTGTATTTAAAATGAATCCAGACAGACTGTATTTAAAATGAATCCAGACAGGCTGTATTTAAAATGAACCCAGACAGGCTGTATTTAAAATGAACCCAGACAGGCTGTGTTTAAAATGAACCCAGACAGGCTGTATTTAAAATGAACCCAGACAGGCTGTATTTAAAATGAATCCAGACAGACTGTATTTAAAATGAATCCAGACAGGCTTATTTAAAATGAACCCAGACAGACTGTATTTAAAATGAATCCAGACAGGCTGTATTTAAAATGAACCCAGACAGGCTGTATTTAAAATGAATCCAGACAGACTGTATTTAAAATGAATCCAGACAGACTGTATTTAAAATGAATCCAGACATGCTTGGAAGTGAAATATTATCCATTCTACAACGCAGTGCATTGTTTCCGTTTTGTTTGCCATTTTTGTTTCTCTCCCTCCCACTTTGTTTTCTTTCTTTCTTTATCCAACTTTGCTTTCTTTTTATAACTTGAAAATGTATTTTATCCCCAAAGCAAACGTTCTATATTCACGTTAAGTGTGTGTGTACAGAGCACCATATCCTCAGTCTGGAAGAAACCAACTATCTCCATGTGTTTATTTAAATCAGTCTGGAAGAAACCAACTATCTCCATGTGTTTATTTAAATCAGTCTGGAAGAAACCAACTATCTCCATGTGTTTATATAAATCAGTCTGGAAGAAACCAACTATCTCCATGTGTTTATATAAATCAGTCTGGAAGAAACCAACTATCTCCATGTGTTTATATAAATCAGTCTGGAAGAAACCAACTATCTCCATGTGTTTATATAAATCAGTGCTATTGAAGTATTAAAACAAAACCTCCTAACACGCAAAATACTGTGTTCAAGTTCAGGAGACTTCGGAAAAAAAGCAATTCTCCTGAACGCTGCCTTCCTTCCGGTATGGCAAGGAAAGGAAAGGAAAGGAGAGGCATTTAGCATTTCTTCCACCATGTAGTAAACGCTGCATTCGTGGTCTGGAGAGGGCAGTTGTTTTACAGACGGGTAAAAGGGCAGGGGCTGAAGCCCCCTTTGATGTCTATGTGTGCACGTCCCTGCCCTAACCCTATCTCCACAGTAATGGTAAAAAACCTCCTAACTCCATCTACTGGACATAGCTGGTTTCTTACAGACCCTGCATTCACTAATATGCCGACGACGTCACGCTTTTTTCAAGAGTGTAGTTTTCTTTTCTTTTTTATTATTATATTATGATGATCATTGTTTTGTATTATTATTATAATTATTATAATTATTATTATTATTATTATGGAAAGTATTGTTATTTCTTTGAACGCAGCTACACTGGGACAGAAATGTATCTGATATTTTTTAAATAGATTGTTTTCTGTTGGTGACAATTCTCACAGGAATCCAAATGATCTGATTGGACGGTTAGCCTAACCCTAATCCTATTGGAGGGTTGGAGGGTTAGTCTAATCCTATTGGATGATGATTATGGTTCCTTAACAATTCCCTTTAATCATTCCTATTGGGGTTCCAAATGGACCCTTACGGGTATGTAACCAAATGGACCCTTACAGGTCTGTAACTCTGAGAGTGTAACACATGGAACCAAATGGACCCTTACGGGTCTGTGACTCTGAGAGTGTAACACATGAACCAAATGGACCTTTACCCATTTGGTTCCATGTGTTACACTCTCAGCGTTACAGACCTGTAAGGGTCCGTTTAGTTCCATGTGTTACACTCTCAGCGTTACAGACCCGTAAGGGTCCATTTGGTTCGATGAATAAATGTCAGATAGATTGATTTGTCTCGGTGTGAACGTGGCCTCTCTCTTGTTTTCTCATTATTTCGATGTTTGTAACATTTTTGTCCTCTTCCTGGTCGATCTGCGAAGAACGCCTCCTTTTTATTCTCTTGTCGACTTTTATGGTACCGATTTGTACAATTTTAAAAATTCTTATTTTTAGTATACATGCAGAATATTCCAGTTATTACGATGAAAAAATATGTTAAGATAAAATGAAAAAAAAGTTGCAGCATCACACTATTATATTTTCAGAACATTGCGTACTGTTGCTTTATTACAAGCTTCTATCTAGAAGCCAAAAAATGAAGAAAAAAAAACTTTTCAATAAATGCTCTTTTTATAAAACATGTAACTGTGTGTGTGTTTTACATTTATTATTATTATCATTATCATTATCATTATCATTATCATTATTATTATTATTATTATTATTATTATTATTATTATTATTATTACTAGACCTGTACGTGCCCGTCACAGTCGGCCACCGGCCTACTTGGGAACGATGCAACTCGGGAACCTAATGATATACGTTGTGCGCCCGTTTTAACTGTCAGCCGGTGTCCCACATGGAGATCTGTGTATGTTCCTGTGTGTGTGTGTGTGTGTGTGTGTGTGTGTGTGTGTGTGTGTGTGTGTGTGTGTGTGTGTAATCAATTCGGCCCACTGGCAGAGCCTGATTGGTTGAGCCTCAATTGGCTGAGGCAGAGGCTGGAAATTGCACAGGTGAAAGGAGTTTCATTAGGCCCACTGGCAGAGCCTGACCAGAGCCTTTTGTGGTGGTTCTGGAGAACCGTGGGTCCGACCGACTCGATACCTGGCACTGCACTCCCTTTGGAGGTTCAGTGCACACGTACGCACGCACGCACGTACGCAGAGACGTGGCACATTTATAGTAGGATTATTGTTGTTGTTGTTGTTGTTGTTGTTGTTATTAGAGCTCTCTCTAGGTGGTCCTTAGTCAGACGAGCCCTCCATCGTCACTTCCAGTCATCCTGGTTCTCCATACATCTGGCCAGTTCTTCCAGTCATCCTGGTTCTCCATACATCTGGCCAGTTCTTCCAGTCATCCTGGTTCTCCATACATCTGGCCAGTTTTTCCAGTCATCCTGGTTCTCCATACATCTGGCCAGTTCTTCCAGTCATCCTGGTTCTCCATACATCTGGCCAGTTCTTCCAGTCATCCTGGTTCTCCATACATCTGGCCAGTTCTTCCAGTCATCCTGGTTCTCCATACATCTGGCCAGTTCTTCCAGTCATCCTGGTCCTCCATACATCTGGCCAGTTCTTCCAGTCATCCCAGATGGTTCTCCATAATTCTGGCCAGCTCGTTGGTGCTTTGCGCTCCCACGTCGTTCTTGAGTACGTCCACATATGTTAGTGTGGGACGTCCTCGTGACCGATGCCCGTGTGTTGGTTCCCAGAGCACCAGTTTGCTGGCTGGCAGCTCCTGGTGTCTCTGGCAGTGTCCTGCGAGTCTCATTCTCCTGGTGTCTTTGGCAGTGTCCTGCTAGTCTCATTCTCCTGGTGTCTTTGGCAGTGTCCTGCGAGTCTCATTCTCCTGGTGTCTTTGGCAGTGTCCTGCGAGTCTCATTCTCCTGGTGTCTTTGGCCGTGTCCTGCTAGTCTCATTCTCCTCCTGGTGTCTCTGGCAGTGTCCTGCTAGTCTTATTCTCCTGGTGTCTCTGGCAGTGTCCTGCTAGTCTCATTCTCCTGGTGTCTTTGGCAGTGTCCTGCTAGTCTCATTCTCCTGGTGTCTTCGGCAGTGTCCTGCTAGTCTCATTCTCCTGGTGTCTTTGGCAGTGTCCTGCTATAGTCTCATTATCCTGGTGTTTTGGCAGTGTCCTGCTAGTCTCATTCTCCTGGTGTCTTTGGCAGTGTCCTGCTAGTCTCATTCTCCTGGTGTCTTTGGCAGTGTCCTGCGAGTCTCATTCTCCTGGTGTCTTCGGCAGTGTCCTGCTATAGTCTCATTCTCCTGGTGTCTTTGGCAGTGTCCTGCTAGTCTCATTCTCCTGGTGTCTTTGGCAGTGTCCTGCTCGTCTCATTCTCCTGGTGTCTTCGGCAGTGTCCTGCGAGTCTCATTCTCCTGGTGTCTTCGGCAGCGTCCTGCTATAGTCTCATTCTCCTGGTGTCTTTGGCAGTGTCCTGCTAGTCTCATTCTCCTGGTGTCTTCGGCAGTGTCCTGCAAGTCTCATTCTCCTGGTGTCTTTGGCAGTGTCCTGCTAGTCTCATTCTCCTGGTGTCTTCGGCAGTGTCCTGCTATAGTCTCATTCTCCTGGTGTCTTTGGCAGTGTCCTGCTATAGTCTCATTCTCCTGGTGTATTTGGCAGTGTCCTGCTAGTCTCATTCTCCTGGTGTCTTTGGCAGTGTCCTGCTAATCTCATTCTCCTGGTGTCTGGCAGTGTCCTGCGAGTCTCATTCTCCTGGTGTCTTCGGCAGTGTCCTGCTAGTCTCATTCTCCTGGTGTCTTCGGCAGTGTCCTGCTATAGTCTCATTCTCCTGGTGTCTTCGGCAGTGTCCTGCTATAGTCTCATTATCGTGGTGTCTTTGGCAGTGTCCTGCTAGTCTCATTCTCCTGGTGTCTTTGGCAGTGTCCTGCTAGTCTCATTCTCCTGGTGTCTTCGGCAGTGTCCTTCTAGTCTCATTCTCCTGGTGTCTTCGGCAGTGTCCTGCGAGTCTCATTCTCCTGGTGTCTCTGGCCGTGTCCTGTGAGTCTCATTCTCCTGGTGTCTTTGGCAGTGTCCTGTTAGTCTCATTCTCCTGGTGTCTTTGGCAGTGTCCTGCTAGTCTCATTCTCCTGGTGTCTTCGGCAGTGTCCTGCTAGTCTCATTCTCCTGGTGTCTTCGGCAGTGTCCTGCTAGTTTCATTCTCCTGGTGTCTTTGGCAGTGTCCTGCTAGTCTCATTCTACTGGTGTCTTTGGCAGTGTCCTGCTAGTCTCATTCTCCTGGTGTCTTTGGCAGTGTCCTGCTAGTCTCATTCTCCTGGTGTCTTCGGCAGTGTCCTTCTAGTCTCATTCTCCTGGTGTCTTCGGCAGTGTCCTGCTATAGTCTCATTCTCCTGGTGTCTGGCAGTGTCCTGCGAGTCTCATTCTCCTGGTGTCTTCGGCAGTGTCCTGCTAGTCTCATTCTCCTGGTGTCTTCGGCAGTGTCCTGCTATAGTCTCATTCTCCTGGTGTCTTCGGCAGTGTCCTGCTATAGTCTCATTATCGTGGTGTCTTTGGCAGTGTCCTGCTAGTCTCATTCTCCTGGTGTCTTTGTCAGTGTCCTGCTAGTCTCATTCTCCTGGTGTCTTCGGCAGTGTCCTTCTAGTCTCATTCTCCTGGTGTCTTCGGCAGTGTCCTGCGAGTCTCATTCTCCTGGTGTCTCTGGCCGTGTCCTGTGAGTCTCATTCTCCTGGTGTCTTTGGCAGTGTCCTGTTAGTCTCATTCTCCTGGTGTTTTTGGCAGTGTCCTGCTAGTCTCATTCTCCTGGTGTCTTCGGCAGTGTCCTGCTATAGTCTCATTCTCCTGGTGTCTTTGGCAGTGTCCTGCTAGTCTCATTCTCCTGGTGTCTTCGGCAGTGTCCTTCTAGTCTCATTCTCCTGGTGTCTTCGGCAGTGTCCTGCTATAGTCTCATTCTCCTGGTGTCTTTGGCAGTGTCTTGCTATAGTCTCATTCTCCTGGTGTCTTTGGCAGTGTCCTGCTATAGTCTCATTATCCTGGTGTTTTTGGCAGTGTCCTGCTAGTCTCATTCTTCTGGTGTCTTTGGCAGTGTCCTGCTAGTCTCATTATCCTGGTGTCTTTGGCAGTGTCCTGCTAGTCTCATTCTCCTGGTGTCTTTGGCAGTGTCCTGCTAGTCTCATTCTCCTGGTGTCTTCGGCAGTGTCCTGCTAGTCTCATTCTCCTGGTGTCTTTGGCAGTGTCCTGCTATAGTCTCATTCTCCTGGTGTCTTCGGCAGTGTCCTGCTAGTCTCATTCTCCTGGTGTCTTCGGCAGTGTCCTGCTATAGTCTCATTATCCTGGTGTCTTCGGCAGTGTCCTGCTATAGTCTCATTCTCCTGGTGTCTTTGGCAGTGTCCTGCTATAGTCTCATTATCCTGGTGTCTTTGGCAGTGTCCTGCTAGTCTCATTC
>NW_027637009.1:96992-99492 GCF_951216825.1 Electrona antarctica
CTACAGCAGTAACAGCTCAGTGTAAACAGTTGGAACTGGAGTGAATTCTCTTCATGACAAAACTGCTTGTTTACATTCTCCAGGTGAGTTAGCTCACAGCTAGCAGCTAATGTTAGCATCAACATGTTTACATTCTCCAGGTGAGTTAGCTCACAGCTAGCAGCTAATGTTAGCATCAACATCATGTGGGTTAATTCATTGTTTTAACTTGAATTAAAACAACAAACAACTGATTGAAGCTCTTGTTTAATGTTAGCATCAGCATGTTTACATTCTCCAGGTGAGTTTAATTAGCTCACAGCTAGTGGCTAATGTTAGCATCAGTTAATTAATCACTTGTATTGTTTTAACTTGATTCAAAACAACAATTAGTGTTGTTGTTTATTTACAGTGGTGGAAAGTAACTCAGTACATTTACTCCAGTACTGCAGTAACTAAAGTAACTCAGTACATTTACTCAAGTACTGCCAGAACATGTTGAAGTATTTTATGATCTACTTTACTTGATTCCTTTCCATTTCTGAAGTACTTCTACTTCCACTCCAGTTACAGCTCAGATCCAAATGTTCTAATTACTGCACACTGTAAATATTACAACACTTTAGTTACGTTTATATTAATGTCCAAACATACATTAACCACTTCAGCCCTGCATAGTATTCAGGCCATTTAAAAATAGCAGATCTACAAGCTCACAGTTACACTCAGATCTACAAGCTCACAGTTACACTCAGATCTACAAGCTCACAACTGTATTCATAGTTATGTAAAACATTTGAGTATTGTTTCCACCACTGTGTGTGTGTGTGTGTGTGTGTGTGTGTGTGTGTGTGTGTGTGTGTGTGTGTGTGTGTGTGTGTGTGTGTGTGTGTGTGTGTGTGTGTGTGTGTGTGTGTGCGTGCGTGTGCGTGTGTGCGTGCGCGTGTGTGTTGGGAACACCCCAGACAGTTTTCAAGTTGCTCGATTTAGTATTTAGATATTTGTTATTTGTTTTTCTTTTATTCTTTTGCGGCGCGCTAGCCCCTCCTATAGACCGCTTTTGTCCACACGTCTCAATATTTGCCGACAATGAAAGGAGAAATTAGGTAAAAAAATAATTTAAAAAATCACACCCGTGTGAAGCGAGGTGGGCTCTTATCATACATCATGAGGTCAATTCTCCATTCGTCGTGACAAATCATGACATCATCGTGACAACATCGTGACAAATCATGACATCGTGACAAATCATGACAACATCGTGACAAATCATGACATCATCGTGACAACATCGTGACAAATCATGACATCATCGTGACAAATCATGACAACATCGTGACAAATCATGACATCATCGTGACAAATCATGACAACATCGTGACAAATCATGACATCATCGTGACAACATCGTGACAAATCATGACATCATCGTGACAAATCATGACAACATCGTGACAAATCATGACATCATCGTGAAAACATCGTGACAAATCATGACATCATCGTGACAAATCATGACAACATCGTGACAAATCATGACATCATCGTGACAAATCATGACAACATCGTGACAAATCATGACATCATCGTGACAAATCATGACAACATCGTGACAAACACAATGTTTTGGGCCGATGAAATAATTAGTAAGAAGGGAAAAAAGGCAGGGTTTAAAACACTTTTTATTTTGTTTTTCTTCTTTCTTATTATTTGATCTGCCCAAAACACTGTGTTCTCCGGGTCTCTCGTCCTCATGAAAGGGGCGGGACTGCAACGCTCTATAGCTGAATATAGGAGGCGCTATAGCGCCCCTCAGAACCAGAGATTGGTCTTTTCACCATTCCTTCACTTCAACATGTTGTTGTTTATTGACCAGTGAATGTTTACTCTTATTCTGTGAGGACCACCTTCATGTCCAGAAGACCTGTCCACTGTCCACTGTGAGGACCACCTTCATGTCCAGAAGACCTGTCCACTGTGAGGACCACCTTCACCTTCATGTCCACTGTGAGGACCACCTTCATGTCCACTGTGAGGACCACCTTCATGTCCAGAAGACCTGTCCACTGTGAGGACCACCTTCATGTCCAGAAGACCTGTCCACTGTGAGGACCACCTTCATGTCCAGAAGACCTGTCCACTGTGAGGACCACCTTCATGTCCAGAAGACCTGTCCACTGTGAGGACCACCTTCACCTTCATGTCCACTGTGAGGACCACCTTCATGTCCAGAAGACCTGTCCACTGTGAGGACCACCTTCATGTCCAGAAGACCTGTCCACTGTGAGGACCACCTTTATGTCCAGAAGACCTGTCCACTGTGAGGACCACCTTCATGTCCAGAAGACCTGTCCACTGTGAGGACCACCTTCATGTCCAGAAGACCTGTCCACTGTGAGGACCACCTTCATGTCCAGAAGACCTGTCCACTGTGAGGACCACCTTCATGTCCAGAAGACCTGTCCACTGTGAGGACCACCTTTATGTCCAGAAGACCTGTCCACTGTGAGGACCACCTTCA
>NW_027637009.1:104492-109492 GCF_951216825.1 Electrona antarctica
TTCTCTAAAACACCCTGGACAACGCTCCACGCGTCCCAGACTCTTCTCCCTTCTGTAAAACAACCTGGACAACGCTCCATGCGTCCCAGACTCTTCTCCCTTCTCTAAAACAACCTTGACAACGCTCCATGCGTCCCAGACTCTTCTCCCTTCTCTAAAACAACCTTGACAACGCTCCACATGTCCCAGACTCTTCTCCCTTCTCTAAAACAACCTTGACAACGCTCCACACGTCCCAGACTCTTCTCCCTTCTCTAAAACACCCTGGACAACGCTCCACACGTCCCATACTCTTCTCCCTTCTCTAAAACACCCTGGACAACGCTCCACACGTCCCAGACTCTTCTCCCTTCTCTAAAACAACCTTGACAACGCTCCACACGTCCCAGACTCTTCTCCCTTCTCTAAAGCATCCTGGACAACACTCCACACGTCCCAGACTCTTCTCCCTTCTCTAAAACAACCTTGACAACGCTCCACACGTCCCAGACTCTTCTCCCTTCTCTAAAACACCCTGGACAACGCTCCACACGTCCCAGACTCTTCTCCCTTCTCTAAAACACCCTGGACAACGCTCCACACGTCCCAGACTCTTCTCCCTTCTCTAAAACACCCTGGACAAGTACAACGCTCCACGCGTCCCAGACTCTTCTCCCTTCTCTAAAACACCCTGGACAATGCTCCATGCGTCCCAGACTCTTCTCCCTTCTCTAAAACAACCTTGACAACGCTCCACACGTCCCGGGCTCTTCTCCCTTCTCTAAAACACCCTGGACAACGCTCCACATGTCCCAGACTCTTCTCCCTTCTCTAAAACAACCTTGACAACGCTCCACACGTCCCAGACTCTTCTCCCTTCTCTAAAACACCCTGGACAACGCTCCACACGTCCCAGACTCTTCTCCCTTCTCTAAAACACCCTGGACAACGCTCCACACGTCCCAGACTCTTCTCCCTTCTCTGAAACACCCTGGACAACGCTCCACACGTCCCAGACTCTTCTCCCTTCTCTAAAACACCCTGGACAACGCTCCACACGTCCCAGACTCTTCTCCCTTCTCTAAAACACCCTGGACAACGCTCCACACGTCCCAGACTCTTCTCCCTTCTCTAAAACACCCTGGACAACGCTCCACACGTCCCAGACTCTTCTCCCTTCTCTAAAACACACTGGACAACGCACCACGCGTCCCAGACTCTTCTCCCTTCTCTAAAACACCCTGGACAACGCTCCACACGTCCCAGACTCTTCTCCGTTCTCTAAAACACACTGGACAACGCTCCATGCGTCCCAGACTCTTCTCCCTTCTCTAAAACACCCTGGACAACGCTCCACACGTCCCAGACTCTTCTCCATTCTCTAAAACACCCTGGACAACGCACCACGCGTCCCAGACTCTTCTCCCTTCTCTAAAACATCCTGGACAACACTCCATGCGTCCCAGACTCTTCTCCCTTCTCTAAAACAACCTTGACAACGCTCCACACGTCCCAGACTCTTCTCCCTTCTCTGAAACACCCTGGACAATGCTCCACACGTCCCAGACTCTTCTCCCTTCTCTAAAACAACCTTGACAACGCTCCACACGTCCCAGACTCTTCTCCCTTCTCTGAAACACCCTGGACAATGCTCCACACGTCCCAGACTCTTCTCCCTTCTCTAAAACACCCTGGACAATGCTCCACACGTCCCAGACTCTTCTCCCTTCTCTAAAACACCCTGGACAACGCTCCACATTGTTTTCACGGTTTAGGGTCATTCTAGTTGACTCTGCTTTTGTGTTGCTTCTTTCCAAAGTGTCAGATAGTTTTCCTTTTGCTGTTTTATAATGTGGTTTTAGTCCAGTTTTCTATCTGGTGGCTTGTGTTTGTGCACAGAGTTCCAGGGCCAACTGGCTGAGGGGGCATCTCAGATTGTGTGTGTGTGTGTGTGTTTTTGTGTGTGTGTGTGTGTGTGTGTGTGTGTGTGTGTGTGTGTGTGTGTGTGTGTGTGTGTGTGTGTGTGTGTGTGTGTGTGTGTGTGTGTGTGTGTGTGTGTGTGTGTGTGTGTGTGTGTGTGTGTGTGTGGCTTGTTACCGCAGTGCATCTGGATCACCCTCTTTCAGGTGGTTGGAGAATTTAAGTTCTCTCTTTTGCTTGGTTGAAGTTCCCTGTGCTGCTGATTTTAGCCCCCCCCCCCCCACACACACACACACACACACACACACACACACACGCGCGCGCGAACGCGCACACGCACACATACACACACCCTATTGTGTTGACATATAAGACTGAAAATGTTTATTTCCAATGGAAATAAACAGTGTTAAAATCAGGGACTAGACTATTTGTTCTTCAATGTTCTTTTTGCACAAATGAGGGTCGTCTTCAATCACAATACGGTTTATATACTGAAGAGCATTGGACTCTCTCTCTCTCTCTCTCTCTCTCTCTCTCTCTCTCTCTCTCTCTCTCTCTCTCTCTCTCTCTCTCTCTATCTCTCTCTCTCTCTCTCTCTCTCTCTCTCTATCTCTCTCTCTCTCTCTCTCTCTGGCATATGAACAATATGACACTGCCAAGCACTCTTGTTTGTCATAGCCTGTGTGTGTGTGTGTGTGTGTGTGTGTGTGTGTGTGTGTGTGTGTGTGTGTGTGTGTGTGTGTGTGTGTGTGTGTGTGTGTGTGTGTGTGTGTGTGTGTGTGTGTGTGTGTGTTAATCCCTCTTGTAGTGGTGAGAGTAAAACATGAGCACTGGGACCAGTTCATTGGCTGGCCTGTGGGTGTGACACACACGAACACACACACGCGCGCACACACACTCACACACGCACACGCACACATGTGCATGCACATGCACCCACACACTGACACTGAGTCTGAATGTGAGACATAATTCTACTTTAAATAGATGTAAAACATATGATCATGTTTAATAGATAGACACACATCCTCCTGGGTGACATCACATCCTCCTGGGTGACATCACATCCTCCTGGGTGACATCACATCCTCCTGGGTGACAGCTGGGCGTGTGTGTGTGTGTGTGTGTGTGTGTGTGTGTGTGTGTGTGTGTGTGTGTGTGTGTGTGTGTGTGTGTGTGTGTGTGTGTGTGTGTGTGTGTGTGTGTGTGTGTGTGTGTGTGCGTGCACGTGTGCATCTCATTGTGAGTCATATTGTATATTCATTCATTTCAGTCCTACATAATGAATAAATTATGAATAATGAATAAATTATGAATAACGCACGCAGAGGTTATTTTAATACATTAATAATTCACGTTTTAATAAATTAATTACAGAGTGGTGTTTTCAGGTTAAAGGCTGTCATGTTCCAACATGATGAACCCGGTGAGTTTGAAGGTTTAGGGAAACGGAAATGGTGGACATTTTATTTTGAAGTTTCAGCCTGAAACGCTGGTTCTGAAGTTTCTGAACCAATCAGAGCGTCGCATCCCTCCAGGCTATGGGGTCTCATATCCCTCCCTCAAACGGAATCTGCAGGTTTTTTTCTGTTTTTCTGCTGTGATTCCGGAGAGAGTGTTTTTATTTCTTTGAAGGATTTAGACAGTTATCCAGGACTGTGATCAATGTGTTTAGAGCAAAAATAACTCTAAATATGCTAAATAAACCTTAAAGGAGCATTCAGTGATTTGGGTGATTTGGAAAACCACCCAGTCCGCCCTGGTAACAAAATGTGCACATGCACGCTCTACAGTGGGGGGAAGTGCAACAGGCCAACAGCATGTGCACCAAGGCCCGCCCCCACTCGATCATGATTGGAGGAAGGCCCCAATCAGTTTTTTTACCCCAGGGGCTCACTAGGGACAGGGAGGAACTCCTTATATGGTCAGCACACTCTATAGTAGGGAGGATTATCCAGAAAAAAGGAAAAAATAAGTGATATTTGAATTAAGTCAAATCACTGAATATACCTTTAAAGTACCACAACAAAGTAATTAAGATCTATTAGTCAAACCTTCGACTTCATCCATTTTTATTCAATAATAATTCACTCCTTCATGAACATTCTTTAGTACAATTCAAATAACAAATGTGAAATGAAATTACAATGGGTCCAACATGAACATACATATACTTAGCCAGCCAGGCAGCCAGTGGCAGCCAGCCAGTCCGTTATCCAGCCAGCCAGCCAGCCAGCCAGTGGCAGCCAGCCAGTCCGTTATCCAGCAAGCCAGCCAGCCAGCCAGCCAGCCAGTCAGTCAGTCAGTCAGTCAGTCAGTCAGTCAGTCAGTCAGTCAGCCAGCCAGCCAGCCAGCCAGTCAGCCAGCCAGCCAGCCAGCCAGCCAGTCAGTCAGTCAGTCAGTCAGTCAGTCAGTCAGTCAGTCAGCCAGCCAGCCAGCCAGCCAGTGGCAGCCAGCCAGTCCGTTAGCCAGCCAGCCAGCCAGCCAGCCAGCCAGCCTGCCTGCCTGCCTGCCTGCCTGCCTGCCCCAGCTTGGGGGCAGCCAGCCAGCCAGTCAGCCAGCCAGCCAGTCAGTCAGTCAGTCAGCCAGCCAGTCAGTCAGCCAGCCAGCCAGCCAGCCAGCCTGCCAGCCAGCCAGCCAGCCAGCCAGTCAGTCAGTCAGTCAGTCAGTCAGTCAGTCAGCCAGCCAGCCAGCCAGCCAGCCAGCCAGCCAGCCAGCCAGCCAGCCAGCCAGCCAGCCAGCCAGCCAGTCAGTCAGTCAGTCAGCCAGCCAGCCAGCCAGTGGCAGCCAGCCAGTCCGTTAGCCAGCCAGCCAGCCAGCCAGCCAGCCAGCCAGCCTGCCTGCCTGCCTGCCTGCCTGCCTGCCTGCCCCAGCTTGGGGGCAGCCAGCCAGTCAGTCAGCCAGCCAGCCAGCCAGTCAGTCAGTCAGTCAGTCAGTCAGTCAGCCAGCCAGCCAGCCAGCCAGCCTGCCAGTCAGTCAGTCAGTCAGTCAGCCTGCCTGCCCCCAGCTTGGGGGCAGCCAGCCAGTCAGTCAGTCAGTCAGCCAGCCAGCCAGCCAGCCAGCCAGTCAGTCAGTCAGTCAGTCAGTCAGTCAGTCAG
>NW_027637008.1:0-13288 GCF_951216825.1 Electrona antarctica
CTAATATTATAATTCATTATTAATGACCGGGCTCTGTTTCTGCGTTGTCTTCTCTACAGGTGTGTGGAGCTCAGACCCTGCCTGTGATAGGCTAGGAGTCTAGAGGAAGTGGGGGCGATGATTGGCTCGTCCCCGGGCAGGGGGCATGGTGGCGGCGTGGGGGCGTGGCTTCTCGTGCTGGCGGCCGCCGCCACCGCGGCGGTCCTGGCACTGCCGCAGGGCGCAGGGGCGTGTCCTCCCCGATGCGAATGCTCCGCCCAGCTCAGGTCAGTGTTTACACATCTAGGACCGAGGCCGATTGGTTCCAACTAGGGATCTAACGATATAGTAACTGCATCGAAAAATAGTATATCGAAAGAAATGAACATTGACTATGTATCGTATCGTTTTGTAATGCAAATAATCGATTGTATCAATACTACATTTTTGTGCGTGGTATTTAGCATTTTTGAGAAGAAAAATACATTGACATAAAATGTCAATGTATTTTAAATAGTTACTGTATCGAATTTAAATAATTGAATCGTATCGTACTTCCATAATGAACCAATATGGTCCATGTATCGTATCTCCATAATGAACCAATAGGGTCCATGTATCGTATCTCCATAATGAACCAATAGGGTCCATGCATCGTATCTCCATAATGAACCAATAGGGTCCATGTGTCGTATCGTATCTCCATAATGAACCAATAGGGTCCATGCATCGTATCTCCATAATGAACCAATAGGGTCCATGTGTCGTATCTCCATAATGAACCAATAGGGTCCATGCATCGTATCTCCATAATGAACCAATAGGGTCCATGTATCGTATCTCCATAATGAACCAATAGGGTCCATGTATCGTATCTCCATAATGAACCAATAGGGTCCATGTATCGTATCTCCATAATGAACCAATAGGGTCCATGTATCGTATCGTATCTCCATAATGAACCAATAGGGTCCATGTATCGTATCTCCATAATGAACCAATAGGGTCCATGTATCGTATCTCCATAATGAACCAATAGGGTCCATGTGTCGTATCTCCATAATGAACCAATAGGGTCCATGTATCGTATCTCCATAATGAACCAATAGGGTCCATGTATCGTATCTCCATAATGAACCAATAGGGTCCATGTATCGTATCGTATCTCCATAATGAACCAATAGGGTCCATGTATCGTATCTCCATAATGAACCAATAGGGTCCATGTATCGTATCGTATCTCCATAATGAACCAATAGGGTCCATGTATCGTATCTCCATAATGAACCAATAGGGTCCATGTGTCGTATCTCCATAATGAACCAATAGGGTCCATGCATCGTATCTCCATAATGAACCAATAGGGTCCATGTGTCGTATCGTATCTCCATAATGAACCAATAGGGTCCATGCATCGTATCTCCATAATGAACCAATAGGGTCCATGTGTCGTATCTCCATAATGAACCAATAGGGTCCATGCATCGTATCTCCATAATGAACCAATAGGGTCCATGTATCGTATCTCCATAATGAACCAATAGGGTCCATGTATCGTATCTCCATAATGAACCAATAGGGTCCATGTATCGTATCTCCATAATGAACCAATAGGGTCCATGTATCGTATCGTATCTCCATAATGAACCAATAGGGTCCATGTATCGTATCTCCATAATGAACCAATAGGGTCCATGTATCGTATCTCCATAATGAACCAATAGGGTCCATGTGTCGTATCTCCATAATGAACCAATAGGGTCCATGTATCGTATCTCCATAATGAACCAATAGGGTCCATGTATCGTATCTCCATAATGAACCAATAGGGTCCATGTATCGTATCGTATCTCCATAATGAACCAATAGGGTCCATGTATCGTATCTCCATAATGAACCAATAGGGTCCATGTATCGTATCGTATCTCCATAATGAACCAATAGGGTCCATGTATCGTATCTCCATAATGAACCAATAGGGTCCATGTGTCGTATCTCCATAATGAACCAATAGGGTCCATGCATCGTATCTCCATAATGAACCAATAGGGTCCATGTGTCGTATCGTATCTCCATAATGAACCAATAGGGTCCATGCATCGTATCTCCATAATGAACCAATAGGGTCCATGTGTCGTATCTCCATAATGAACCAATAGGGTCCATGCATCGTATCTCCATAATGAACCAATAGGGTCCATGTATCGTATCTCCATAATGAACCAATAGGGTCCATGTATCGTATCTCCATAATGAACCAATAGGGTCCATGTATCGTATCTCCATAATGAACCAATAGGGTCCATGTATCGTATCGTATCTCCATAATGAACCAATAGGGTCCATGTATCGTATCTCCATAATGAACCAATAGGGTCCATGTATCGTATCGTATCTCCATAATGAACCAATAGGGTCCATGTATCGTATCTCCATAATGAACCAATAGGGTCCATGTGTCGTATCTCCATAATGAACCAATAGGGTCCATGTATCGTATCTCCATAATGAACCAATAGGGTCCATGTATCGTATCTCCATAATGAACCAATAGGGTCCATGTGTCGTATCTCCATAATGAACCAATAGGGTCCATGTGTCGTATCTCCATAATGAACCAATAGGGTCCATGTGTCGTATCTCCATAATGAACCAATAGGGTCCATGTATCGTATCGTATCTCCATAATGAACCAATAGGGTCCATGTATCGTATCGTGATATGTATCGTATCGCTGTTAAAATGTATCGTTACACCCCTAGTTGGAACCAAATGGAATTCAATTCAAAAAGACTACACCTCTCTGAACCTAAAGACTACACCTCTCTGAACCTAAAGACTACACCTCTCTGAACCTAAAGACTACACCTCTCTGAACCTAAAGACTACACCTCTCTGAACCTAAAGACTACACCTCTCTGAACCTAAAGACTACACCTCTCTGAACCTAAAGACTACACCTCTCTGAACCTAAAGACTACACCTCTCTGAACCTAAAGACTAAAGACTACACCTCTCTGAACCTAAAGACTACACCTCTCTGAACCTAAAGACTACACCTCTCTGAACCTAAAGACTAAAGACTACACCTCTCTGAACCTAAAGACTACACCTCTCTGAACCTAAAGACTAAAGACTACACCTCTCTGAACCTAAAGACTACACCTCTCTGAACCTAAAGACTACACCTCTCTGAACCTAAAGACTAAAGACTACACCTCTCTGAACCTAAAGACTACACCTCTCTGAACCTAAAGACTAAAGACTACACCTCTCTGAACCTAAAGACTACACCTCTCTGAACCTAAAGACTACACCTCTCTGAACCTAAAGACTACACCTCTCTGAACCTAAAGACTACACCTCTCTGAACCTAAAGACTACACCTCTCTGAACCTAAAGACTACACCTCTCTGAACCTAAAGACTAAAGACTACACCTCTCTGAACCTAAAGACTACACCTCTCTGAACCTAAAGACTACAACTCTCTGAACCTAAAGACTACACCTCTCTGAACCTAAAGACTACACATCTCTGAACCTAAAGACTACACCTCTCTGAACCTAAAGACTACACCTCTCTGAACCTAAAAGACTACACCTCTCTGAACCTAAAATGAGACTGTTCTCGTCGCTGCCCCCTGCAGGTCGGTGGCGTGCCAGCGGCGCCGCCTCTCCAACGTTCCCGAGGGCATCCCGACGGAGACGCGGCTGTTGGACCTGAGCCGGAACCGCCTGCGCTGGGTGGCCCAGGGGGACCTGGCGCCGTACCCCCGCCTGGAGGAGCTGGACCTCAGCGAGAACCTCATCGCCACGCTGGAGAACAACGCCTTCGCCAGCCTGCAGAGCCTCAAGGTGAGGGGGGGGGGAGGGGGGGGCAGCCTGCAGAGCCTCAAGGTGAGGGGGGGGGGAGGGGCAGCCTGCAGAGCCTCAAGGTGAGGGGGGGAGGGGGGGGGCAGCCTGCAGAGCCTCAAGGTGAGGGGGGGGGCAGCCTGCAGAGCTTCGGGGGGAGGGGGGGGCAGCCTGCAGAGCCTCAAGGTGGGGGGGGGGGGCAGCCTGCAGAGCCTCAAGGTGAGGGGGGGAGGGGGGGCAGCCTGCAGAGCCTCAAGGTGGGGGGGGGGGGGCAGCCTGCAGAGCCTCAAGGTGAGGGGGGGAGGGGGGGGGCAGCCTGCAGAGCCTCAAGGTGAGGGGGGGAGGGGGGGGCAGCCTGCAGAGCCTCAAGGTGAGGGGGGGGGGCAGCCTGCAGAGCTTCGGGGGGAGGGGGGGGGCAGCCTGCAGAGCCTCAAGGTGAGGAGGGGGGCAGCCTGCAGAGCCTCAAGGTGAGGGGGGGGGCAGCCTGCAGAGCTTCGGGGGGAGGGGGGGCAGCCTGCAGAGCCTCAAGGTGGGGGGGGGGGCAGCCTGCAGAGCTTCGGGGGGAGGGGGGGCAGCCTGCAGAGCCTCAAGGTGAGGGGGGGGGCAGCCTGCAGAGCTTCGGGGGGAGGGGGGGCAGCCTGCAGAGCCTCAAGGTGGGGGGGGGGCAGCCTGCAGAGCCTCAAGGTGAGGGGGGGAGGGGGGGGGGGCAGCCTGCAGAGCCTCAAGGTGAGGGGGGGGGCAGCCTGCAGAGCCTCAAGGTGAGGGGGGGAGGGGGGGCAGCCTGCAGAGCCTCAAGGTGAGGGGGGGAGGGGGGGCAGCCTGCAGAGCCTCAAGGTGAGGGGGGGGAGGGGGGGCAGCCTGCAGAGCCTCAAGGTGAGGGGGGGAGGGGGGGGCAGCCTGCAGAGCCTCAAGGTGAGGGGGGGGGGAGACGGACAAACAACCAGCCGGAACCTTGACATATTAAGGAATCCTTCCCTTGTTTAGGAAACAAAGACCTGTCCCTTTACTGGACTGATAAGGGACACACTTTGTTCCTTATTTTGGGGAATCGATGGAACTGTCGTGGAATTCTAGATCAATCATTAATGGGCTTCATGTTGCGGCGTTCCCTCTGCCCTGCTCTCCAGGTGTTTCCTCCAGAAACTGGGAGGTCGGCGGTTCGATCCCCGGCCGGGTCGTACCAAAGACTGTAAAAATGGGACCCAGTGCCTCCCTGCTTGGCACTCAGCATCAAAGGGTTGGATTGGGGGGTCAGTCCCTGCTTGGCACTCAGCATCAAAGGGTTGGATTGGGGGGTCAGTCCCTGCTTGGCACTCAGCATCAAGGGTTGGATTGGGGGGGTCAGTACCTGCTTGGCACTCAGCATCAAAGGGTTGGATTGGGGGGTCAGTCCCTGCTTGGCACTCAGCATCAAAGGGTTGGATTAGGGGGGTCAAATCTACTAATCAAATGACCTTGACGTTTGACCCTGTTCTCCAGGTGTTGAGGCTCCGGGGGAACCAGTTGAAGCTGGTCCCCATGGGGGCGTTCGCCAGGCTGGGCAACCTGACCAGCCTGGACCTGAGCGAGAACAAGATGGTGATCCTCCTGGACTACACCTTCCAGGACCTGCGGAGTCTGAGACACCTGGAGGTGGGGGACAACGACCTGGTCTACATCTCTCACAAGGTACTGGTCTAGACCTGGTCTACAGCTACACCTGGTCTACAGCTACACCTGGTCTACAGCTAGACCTGGTCCACATCTCTCACAAGGTACTGGTCTAGACCTGGTCTACAGCTAGACCTGGTCTACAGCTAGACCTGGTCTACAGCTAGACCTGGTCTACATCTCTCACAAGGTACTGGTCTAGACCTGGTCTATAGCTAGACCTGGTCTACAGCTACACCTGGTCTACATCTCTCACAAGGTACTGGTCTACAGCTAGACCTGGTCTACAGCTAGACCTGGTCTACAGCTAGACCTGGTCTACAGCTAGACCTGGTCCACATCTCTCACAAGGTACTGGTCTAGACCTGGTCTACAACTAGACCTGGTCTACAGCTACACCTGGTCTACAGCTAGACCTGGTCTACAGCTACACCTGGTCTACAGCTACACCTGGTCTACAGCTAGACCTGGTCTACATCTCTCACAAGGTACTGGTCTAGACCTGGTCTATAGCTAGACCTGGTCTACAGCTACACCTGGTCTACATCTCTCACAAGGTACTGGTCTACAGCTAGACCTGGTCTACAGCTAGACCTGGTCTACATCTAGACCTGGTCTACAGCTAGACCTGGTCTACAGCTAGACCTGGTCTACATCTCTCACAAGGTATTGGTTCTACAGCTAGACCTGGTCTACAGCTAGACATGGTCTACAGCTAGACCTGGTCTACAGCTACACCTGGTCTACAGCTAGACCTGGTCTACAGCTAGACCTGGTCTACATCTAGACCTGGTCTACATCTAGACCTGGTCTACAGCTACACCTGGTCTACAGCTAGACCTGGTCTACAGCTACACCTGGTCTACGGCTATACCTGGTCTACGGCTAGACCTGGTCTACAGCTAGACCTGGTCTACAGCTACACCTGGTCTACAGCTAGACCTGGTCTACAGCTACACCTGGTCTACATCTCTCACAAGGTACTGGTCTACAGCTAGACCTGGTCTACAGCTAGACCTGGTCTACAGCTAGACCTGGTCCACATCTCTCACAAGGTACTGGTCTAGACCTGGTCTACAGCTAGACCTGGTCTACAGCTACACCTGGTCTACAGCTAGACCTGGTCTACAGCTACACCTGGTCTACAGCTACACCTGGTCTACAGCTAGACCTGGTCTACAGCTACACCTGGTCTACAGCTAGACCTGGTCTACAGCTAGACCTGGTCTACATCTCTCACAAGGTACTGGTCTAGACCTGGTCTATAGCTAGACCTGTTCTACAGCTACACCTGGTCTACATCTCTCACAAGGTACTGGTCTACAGCTAGACCTGGTCTACAGCTACACCTGGTCTACAGCTACACCTGGTCTACAGCTAGACCTGGTCTACAGCTAGACCTGATCTACAGCTACACCTGGTCTACAGCTAGACCTGGTCTACAGCTACACCTGGTCTACAGCTACACCTGGTCTACAGCTAGACCTGGTCTACAGCTACACCTGGTCTACAGCTAGACCTGGTCTACAGCTACACCTGGTCTACAGCTACACCTGGTCTACAGCTAGACCTGGTCCACATCTCTCACAAGGTACTGGTCTAGACCTGGTCTACAGCTAGACCTGGTCTACAGCTACACCTGGTCTACAGCTAGACCTGGTCTACAGCTACACCTGGTCTACAGCTAGACCTGGTCTACAGCTACACCTGGTCTACAGCTACACCTGGTCTACAGCTACACCTGGTCTACAGCTAGACCTGGTCTACAGCTACACCTGGTCTACAGCTACACCTGGTCTACAGCTAGACCTGGTCCACATCTCTCACAAGGTACTGGTCTAGACCTGGTCTACAGCTAGACCTGGTCTACAGCTACACCTGGTCTACAGCTAGACCTGGTCTACAGCTACACCTGGTCTACAGCTAGACCTGGTCTACATCTCTCACAAGGTACTGGTCTAGACCTGGTCTATAGCTAGACCTGGTCTACAGCTACACCTGGTCTACAGCTAGACCTGGTCTACATCTCTCACAAGGTACTGGTCTATAGCTAGACCTGGTCTACAGCTAGACCTGGTCTACATCTCTCACAAGGTACTGGTTCTACAGCTAGACCTGGTCTACAGCTAGACATGGTCTACAGCTAGACCTGGTCTACAGCTAGACCTGGTCTACAGCTAGACATGGTCTACAGCTAGACCTGGTCTACAGCTACACCTGGTCTACAGCTACACCTGGTCTACAGCTAGACCTGGTCTACAGCTAGACCTGGTCTACATCTCTCACAAGGTACTGGTCTAGACCTGGTCTATAGCTAGACCTGGTCTACAGCTACACCTGGTCTACAGCTACACCTGGTCTACAGCTAGACCTGGTCTACAGCTAGACCTGGTCTACATCTCTCACAAGGTACTGGTCTACACCTGGTCTACAGCTAGACCTGGTCTACATCTCTCACAAGGTACTGGTCTAGACCTGGTCTACAGCTAGACCTGGTCTACAGCTACACCTGGTCTACAGCTAGACCTGGTCTACATCTATACCTGGTCTACAGCTAGACCTGGTCTACAGCTAGACCTGGTCTACAGCTAGACCTGGTCTACAGCTACACCTGGTCTACAGCTAGACTTGGTCTACAGCTACACCTGGTCTACAGCTAGACCTGGTCTACAGCTAGACCTGGTCTACAGCTAGACCTGGTCTACAGCTAGACCTGGTCTACATCTCCCCAGGCCTTCTCGGGTCTCCTGGGTCTGGAGATGAGTTAAGATGTTGGTTCTGTGCTCTCCCCAGGCCTTCTCAGATGTTGGTTCTGTCCCATGGCCACAGGCCTTCTCAGATGTTGGTTCTGTCCCATGGCCACAGGCCTTCTCAGATGTTGGTTCTGTGCTCTCCCCAGGCCTTCTCAGATGTTGGTTCGGTGCTCTCCCCAGGCCTTCTCAGATGTTGGTTCGGTGCTCTCCCCAGGCCTTCTCAGATGTTGGTTCGGTGCTCTCCCCAGGCCTTCTCAGATGTTGGTTCTGTGCTCTCCCCAGGCCTTCATAGATGTTGGTTCTGTGCTCTCCCCAGGCCTTCTCAGATGTTGGTTCTGTGCTCTCCCCAGGCCTTCATAGATGTTGGTTCTGTGCTCTCCGCAGGCCTTCTCAGATGTTGGTTCTGTGCTCTCCCCAGGCCTTCTCAGATGTTGGTTCTGTGCTCTCCCCAGGCCTTCTCAGATGTTGGTTCTGTGCTCTCCCCAGGCCTTCTCAGATGTTGGTTCTGTGCTCTCCCCAGGCCTTCTCAGATGTTGGTTCTGTGCTCTCCCCAGGCCTTCTCAGATGTTGGTTCTGTGCTCTCCCCAGGCCTTCTCAGATGTTGGTTCTGTGCTCTCCCCAGGCCTTCTCAGATGTTGGTTCTGTGCTCTCCCCAGGCCTTCTCAGATGTTGGTTCTGTCCCATGGCCACAGGCCTTCTCAGATGTTGGTTCTGTGCTCTCCCCAGGCCTTCTCAGATGTTGGTTCTGTGCTCTCCCCAGGCCTTCTCAGATGTTGGTTCTGTGCTCTCCCCAGGCCTTCTCAGATGTTGGTTCTGTCCCATGGCCACAGGCCTTCTCAGATGTTGGTTCTGTGCTCTCCCCAGGCCATCTCAGATGTTGGTTCTGTGCTCTCCCCAGGCCTTCTCAGATGTTGGTTCTGTGCTCTCCCCAGGCCTTCTCGGGTCTCCTGGGTCTGGAGGACCTGACCATCGAGCGCTGCAACCTGACCTCCATCTCGGGCCAGACGCTGTCCTACCTGCGCAGCCTGGTGACGCTGCGGCTGCGCAGCCTCAGTGTGGCCGCCCTGGAGGACCAGAACTTCCGCAAGCTGTCGGCGCTGCGCGGCCTGGAGGTGGACCGCTGGCCTTTCCTGGAGTACATCTCCCCGCTCAGCTTCCAAGGGCTGGACCTCCGCTGGCTCTCCATCACCAACACCAACATCACCTCCGTCCCCTCGGCCGCCTTCAAGAACCTGGTCCACCTCACCCACCTCAACCTGTCCTACAACCCCATCTCCACGCTGGAGCCCTGGGCCTTCAGAGACCTGCTGAGGCTGAAGGTAAGGAACCATCTGGAGCCCTGGGCTTTCAGAGACCTGCTGAGGCTGAAGGTAAGGAACCATCTGGAGCCCTGGGCCTTCAGAGACCTGCTGAGGCTGAAGGTAAGGAACCATCTGGAGCCCTGGGCTTTCAGAGACCTGCTGAGGCTGAAGGTAAGGAACCATCTGGAGCCCTGGGCCTTCAGAGCCATGCTGACTGAAGGTAAGGAGAACCATCTGGAGCCCTGGGCTTTCAGAGACCTGAGGCTGAAGGTAAGGACCATCTCCACCCTGGGGTTTTCTCTGTGTGTTCTGAAGCCTTCTGAGCTGCAATACAAACAGGCCTCAACAGTGACATCTGCTGGCAAATTGTAATGTCATATATGGGACTTGTGGACTCTTACATCACAGTCCACAGGAAAGTCAGAGCACTTGTTTGAGCCAGAAAACCCCCAGACCACAGAAAATCTACTGAATGTTAAAAGTTCAGGTTTTTTGGGTTCAATTGAGCTCCGAAAACTATAATATAACTATCATAACCACGTCAAATCAACTCCTAGGAGCTGATCATGGTGAGGACGGGCCTGGCCACGGTGGAGCCTCACGCGATGGGCGGCCTGCGGCAGATCCGTGTGCTCAACTTCTCGGGCAACCACCTCCAGACGCTGGAGGAGAGCTCCTTCCACTCGGTCAACAGCCTGGAGACGGTGCGCGTGGACGGGAACCCGCTGCTGTGCGACTGCCGTCTTCTCTGGATCCTGCAGCGACGCAAGACCCTGGAGTTCGACGGCAGAGTGCCGGTGTGCGCCGGGCCGGTGGAGGTGCAGGGCCACAGCCTGAGCACCTTCACCGACTCGGCACTGTTCGACCATTTCACGTGCCAGAAGCCCAAGATACGCAACCGCAAGATGCAACAGGTAAGGACTCTAATTACACCTTAACACAATCGGTGCTGGGATTTCTTTCAAAATAACAGCTCAGGGGCTGCGCAGATATGGCCGCTTTTACTCTGTCAGCCCCGGGGTCTCCTCCTATAGTGCATCGAGGACCTCCTCTACTAGATGCTCGAGAGGCAACCAGACGCCCAAACCACCCAATATACGGAACCACACAAAGCGTGTTAAGCGTGTGTTAAATATACAAAACTAACAAATGTAATCAACTAAATGTTTTGTCCCCTCCGTGCAGGTGAGCGCCCGCGAGGGCCAGCCGGTGTCGTTCGTGTGCCGCGCGGAGGGCGAGCCGGCGCCCGCCATCGTGTGGATCTCGCCGCAGCGGCGCCGCATCACGGCCAAGATGGCGGGCCGCATCACGGTGCTGCCCAGCGGCACGCTGGAGATCCGCTACGCCCAGCTGACCGACAGCGGCACCTACATCTGCATCGCCAGCAACGCCGGCGGGAACGACACGTACTTCGCCACGCTGACGGTACGCGGCGGAGGGAGGGGTGGGCGATTTAAACGATGTTTTACACGAGAGGGTCTCAGAGATATCGTATATATACACATTCTATGGTTTGCAGTTCTATACCTTAAAGGAGAATTCCATACTAAAAGGCTTTCTTACCTTTCTTTTTAGTCGTTACGTCCCCACCAAAGAGGTCCAGGTGTTATTTTGTGCAAAAGCTCCTTATTGGCTATTTCCCCTACCATAAGCCCTAAATGAATTGCATTGAATTGAATGGGAATTGAATGGGGCTATGGGGTGTTGTGCTAATTCGCTTATTTCCATCGCTCAAAATTATAATTATTTTGTATATCCTGTCTTCATAATGTAAATAATATCCCAAGCGGCACACTTTAATACTTATTTCGATGGAAATAAGCGAATTAGCACAACACCCCATAGCCCCATTCAATTCCAATTCAATTAATTGAGGGCTTATGGTAGGAGTTTTTGCACAAAAAAACACCTGGACCTCTTTGGTGGGGACGTAACGACTACAAAGAAAGGTAAGAAAGGTAAGAAAGCCTTCTAGCATGGAATTCTCCTTTAAAGATGGAGTGCCACCATTTTTTTCCAACCTAAAACTTGATCATCAGGTATTATTATAATATATGGAGGAAGAACTTTTTTCCAAAAAGTGTACAGTATTTGTTAAAATCATGCTTTTATGTGGCCCACCAGTTCATTAAGTATACCTGGTTTGCCTGCATGGTGGGTGGTGATGGGTGGTGATCCACCTGAACTGAAGCCGCACCCACAGCTGTAGTTGTATGATAAAGGGGGAGGGGTTAGGGGAGGGGCTGATAGTTTGATGTCACTATATTACTGTTGGTCTCATTGGCCCGTTTGACTGTCAAGGGTTCGGCCTCCAGGAAGAAACCCTAAATACAGAGTTAATACACCACATAAAAATGACCCCAGGGTGTCTAATGAAGTACTGTCACCTCATAAACACATGAAAAACTGGAAAAATAAAAAACATTGTGGCACTCTTTAATTTATACTATAACGACGGTTTTGTCAGCCAAAATTAATACGTATTTTGGTGTAAATTTTCTCTCTTACTCCTTTTGAATCTGCATGAAAGAATATTGTGATATGATACTGCTTGAAAGAAATATCCATAGTTTTCCATAGTTTCAGCCAACGAACTCAACACTGTTCCATACACCCCCCACCCCCACCACCCCCCCCCCCCCCCACCCAGGTGCGTGGCGGCTCCGGTTTCCCGCCGTTCGACGGCGGCGCGTCCTCGGCCTTCTTCCTGAACCGCTCGCTGTACGCCGGCGCTAATGGCGGCTACGGCTATGGCGCCAACGGCGAGTTCCTGAACGACACGGGCGTGAACGGCACGCGCGTCTTCCTCAAGTTCACGCTGGACATGACCACCATCCTGGTGAGCACGGCCATGGGCAGCATCACCTTCCTCGGCGTGGTCCTCGTCTGTTTCCTGATGCTGTTCGTGTGGAGCCGCGGGCGCGGACAACGCAAGAACAACTTCACAGTGGAGTACTCCTTCAGGAAGGCGGAGCCCGCCGGCGCCGCCCCCGGTGGGGGGGGAGGGGGAGGGGCCAGGAAGTTCAACATGAAGATGATATGAAACAACGCAGCCAGGGGTCCCTCGGAGGCGTAAAAAAAAGATCGAGGCGCGATACGATATGTCGGTTCAATCGGTTTCTTGTGTCGTATGCCGACGATATCGCGCCCCGATAATATAAAGACACGTTATTATTATAGCAAACGCACACAGCTAGCAGCAGCCGCACGGCTTGCGCTGACTCGCAAAGACACACACGGGATATATATATATATATATACGATGATGATGTCCGCGAGTCGTGTCTCTCCGTTTTAATTGACGAATTAAATTAACAAACCTAAAAGGGAAAAAAAAACGAGCCGTGGTTAAATTTGACTTGTTGACCAACAAACAAACAAAACAAATGAAATGACCCTGATGTCACTGCCTCCTATGATGTCACTATGATGTCACTATGATGTCACTGCCTCCCGCAAGCGGTTCTTTATTTATTTATTTAAAAAGAAAAATCAGGTTCTGGTAGAAAGACGCTTATCTTATGAACGATAATAAGAAACTCGACTCGACTGGATATTTTCTAAGAGCTACTGCCAGTGTATTTGGCTTTGATAAGCACAATGGCATATTAATTAATGAAGAGTGATACATTGGCATGATTCCTGGGCGTGTGTGACTGTGGGTGCCCGTGTCTCTCTCTCTCTCTCTCGCTTGTGGTGCTTCCAGAAAGAGAGGAAATTAAATCTTCACGTTCATCCCAGCAGGATATTTGG
>NW_027637007.1:0-15988 GCF_951216825.1 Electrona antarctica
ACAGTAAGAACACATGAAAATACATCAAATACATAGAAATAGTCTTCAAGAATCATCAGAAGTAACAAGTGAGCTAAGACCTAACATCCGTCTAACAATGGAATATCGTCGGATGGAAGATCGTCGCGGCTATGGCAAGTGCTACAGGCTAAGCTGGAGTCTGACGTTTTCAGACTACGGCGGAATATTGGGAGTCTGCAGTTCTAGCAAGAAGGTAGAAGAGATTGGGACATGTGGAGCATTGTCCAGGGTGTTTTAGAGAAGGGAGAAGAGTCTGGGACGCGTGGAGCGTTGTCCAGGGTGTTTAGAGAAGGGAGAAGAGTGGCGTGACGCGTGGAGCGTTGTCCAGGGTGTTTTAGAGAAGGGAGAAGAGTCTGGGACACGTTGAGTGTTGTCCAGGGTGTTTTAGAGAAGGGAGAAGAGTCTGGACGCATGGAGCGTTGTCCAGGGTGTTTTAAAGAAGGGAGAAGAGTCTGGGATGTGTGGAGCATTGTCCAGGGTGTTTTAGAGAAGGGAGAAGAGTCTGGGACGCATGGAGCGTTGTCCTGGGTGTTTTAAAGAAGGGAGAAGAGTCTGGGATGTGTGGAGCATTGTCCAGGGTGTTTTAGAGAAGGAGAAGAGTCTGGGACGTGTGGAGTGTTGTCCAGGGTGTTTTAGAGAAGGGAGAAGAGTCTGAGACGTGTGGAGCGTTGTCCAGGGTGTTTTAGAGAAGGGATAAGAGTCTGGGACGTGTGGAGCGTTGTCCGGGGTGTTTTAGAGAAGGGAGAAGAGTCTGGGACGTGTGGAGCGTTGTCCAGGGTGTTTTAGAGAAGGAAGAAGAGTCTGGGACGTGTGGAGCGTTGTCCGGGGTGTTTTAGAGAAGGGAGAAGAGTCTGGGACGTGTGGAGCGTTGTCCATGGTGTTTTAGAGAAGGGAGAAGAGTCTGGGACGTGTGGAGCGTTGTCCGGGGTGTTTTAGAGAAGGGAGAAGAGTCTGGGACGTGTGGAGCGTTGTCCAGGGTGTTTTAGAGAAGGAAGAAGAGTCTGGGACGTGTGGAGCGTTGTCCGGGGTGTTTTAGAGAAGGGAGAAGAGTCTGGGACGTGTGGAGCGTTGTCCAGGGTGTTTTAAAGAAGGGAGAAGAGTCTGGGATGTGTGGAGCGTTGTCCAGGGTGTTTTAGAGAAGGAGAAGAGTCTGGGACGTGTGGAGCGTTGTCCGGGGTGTTGTAGAGAAGCCATACTGAAGGCCATCTCCAGATCCATTTACATGCAAATCATCCCCGCATCTTAGCGGGAATGAAGGAAAGGTTGTGGTACAGATGGGGTCCTGTCAGCGGGCTGTAAATGGGTCACACTTAAACCTCCACCGGCCTCCAGGTGGCATCATTCCAGACCTCCAGGCAAAAATTGGGTTGTTGTTTTTAGAGGTGCGATTCTGGGAACTGTTTTTAAAATGGGCATTCTTCCATGTGGCCAAACGCAAGGCCCTCTCCTCTCCTCTCTCTCCTCTCCTCTCCTCTCCTCTCCTCTCCTCTCCTCTCCTCTCCTCTCCTCTCCTCTCCTCTCCTCTCCTCTCCCCTCCCCTCCCCTCCCCTCTCCTCTCCTCTCCTCTCCTCCCCTCCCCTCCCCTCCCCTCCCCTCCTCTCCTCTCCTCTCCTCTCCTCTCCTCTCCTCTCCTCTCCTCCCCTCCCCTTCCCTCCCCTCCCCTCCTCTCCTCTCCTCCTCATCATAGTTGTAGAAATCAACACTGGCACAAATAATAATAATAATAATAATCTTTATTGTCCTGAAGGATATTTGTCTTCACAATCTGTTCAACACCCACATCAAAAACAACACAGAGCACATAACACCAAGACAATACAAAAACACAAAACAAAACATTAGGTCCCCACTGTGTACAGAACCATCCTATCGGTGGGGCAGATTGTTTAAAGCCACGATGGCTGAGGGGACAAAGCTCCTACTAAAACGGACCTTTTTCCATGGCAAGGTTCTGTATCTTTGTCCAGATGGCATGAGGTTAAAGAAGCGATACAGGGGATGATCAGTGTCATTTGATATTGAGAGTGCTTGCCGTGTGATGGCCTTATTGTTCATATCAGAAAGTGTGGGTGTAGGAAGTCCGATGATCTTGGAAGCAATACGGGTGATACTGAAAAGTTTGTTCCTGTTAGGCATGGACAGTATGGTGTAGAAACATGCAGAACAGTACAACAGAACAGGTTGAATAATGCTTTTGTACAATAATAGCAGAAGGTGAGGAGCAACAGATAATGATCTTAATTTACGGATTACATGGAGTCTTTGCTGAAAGCGTGACTGGATAGATGTAATGTGTTGATCAAACCTAAGTCTATTGACCAGTGTGAGTCCAAGATATGTGAAGCTGTCAATCTGTTCTACTGTTTTACCATTAATGAGGAGTGGGTTAAGTCCAGTGTGGGTTGTTGCAATGACCAGTTCTTTTGTTTTGACCACATTCAACTCTAGATAGTTGTCATAGTGCACCACTGTGTGAAATGAGAAATGGTATTCTGATAGACCGTAATAGAGTTATTGTCATGGAGAAGTCCGAGAATGGCGGTGTCATCAGAGTATTTAAAGTATGTGATGTTAGTGGGTGAGGGGCTAATACAGTCTTGTGTATAGAGATAGAGGAAGGGACTGAGGACACAGCCTTGAGGGGCCCCTGTGTTGGTGATAACAGTTGATGAGAATGATGTACATACTTTAACTGCTTGTGGTCTATTGCTCAGGAAGTTGTGAGTCCAGTGTATGAGGAGTGGGGGGATGTTGAGCTGATGCAGTTTCTTGATCATATGATGGCGTTGAATAGTGTTGAAAGCAGAACTAAAGTCAACAAAAAGAATAGTGGCAACATTTTCCGAAGATGAGTCCAGATGCTGGAGAAGGGAGTGAAGGAGGCATGCCACAGCCTCCTCTGTCCCCCTCTTGGCCCGATAGGCACACTGGAAAGGGTCCAGCTGTGACCTGACAGGCATTTCATCATTATTGAGGTTAGTGCAACAGGTCTATAATGGTTGGGTTCTGAGGGGCGGGGTTTCTTGGGTACTGGTATGATTGTGGATGTTTTCCAGAGGGTGGGTACGGATGCTGTCCTGTAGGACTCCCAGAAGATGGAGTGAAGGATGGGGGAGAGCTCCATGGCGCAGAGCTTAAGCACCTTTGCCGAGATGCCATCCGGCCCTGGCGCCTTGCCAGGCTTACACCTGGCCAGTAGCTGTCGGACATCCTCCTCGTTGAAGGGGGGATGTGGCGGCTCCTGAAAGGGGAGGGCTCCCAACAGTTCCTCACAGGCAACAGAGTAGTCGTGACTGTCAAACCGTTTGTAAAAAGTGTTCAGAGGGTTTGTAAAGGTGGTAGGATCCGGAGTTGTACAGTTCTTTTGTTTTGTCTTTATTGAAGGCTTGTTTTGTGTTCATGTTCCTAAACTCCTCCTCCATATTATTTTTGTATTTTAGCTTGGCCTTAAGAGTCTGTGATCACGGAAACCCTTTCATCTAGGTCGCCTTCAAAAACGTCCCAGTCCGTGCATGCCAGTGAGCCCTGCAGCTGTGCAGTTGCGTCCTCCGTCCACTGAGGGGCGCAGTAGGTCTGCGGTTTGGACCGCTTCAGCTCTGGTTTGTAGTGCGGAAGAAGAAGCACTGTGTTATGATCCGAGCCTCCCAGTGGAGGATGCGCTCCGACGCTAAAAGCATTATCGATAGTTCCATAACACAGATCCAGGATCCGTTCCTTCCTCGTGGGAACGTCCACATATTGATGGAGAGAGGGCAGGACCTCCTCGAGTCTACAGTTGTTATAGTCTCCAAGAAGAAACAACGGGGCTTCGGGGTACCTAGCCATTAGAGAATTAGCTGCCTCGGCTACTAGCTCTGCTGCTATTCTGTAGTTAGCTTTAGGCTGGATGTAAACACACCCGACCACCACCGTTGGGAATTCTCTTGGGAGATAGAAAGGGCGAAGTGACAGGGTTAACATTTCTATGTTAGGTGTACAGACTGTGATGTGGACCTTGATGTTATTACACCACCTGTTGTTGACGTAGATGCAGACCCCTCCACCACTGTCCTTGTCCGACTGACCTGTCCTGTCCGCCAGTATGATGGTGAATCCATCCAGACTGACATCGGAGTCCGGTATGGTCTCGTCGAGCCAGGTTTCAGTCAGAGCGATGATACAGGCTTCCTTGTAGGCTCTCTCCAGCCGGCACTTGGCGTGTAGTATGTCCATCTTGTACCTGAGAAAGCGAACGTTAGCCAGGATGATGGAGGGGAGATGGGGTCTGAAGCGACGTCCGTACACCCCCTCGTCTCCCCTTCTTTCTGGGACGCATCTCAGGAGGAAGGTAGTCCATCTCAGGAGGAAGGTAGTCCATCTCAGGAGGAAGGTAGTCCATCTCAGGAGGAAGGTAGTCCATCTCAGGAGGAAGGTAGTCCATCTCAGGAGGAAGGTAGTCCATCTCAGGAGGAAGGTAGTCCATCTCAGGAGGAAGGTAGTCCATCTCAGGAGGAAGGTAGTCCATCGGTCTAACGTTGCACAAAATAGAGGACCGTAGTTGAAGGAGATCATCCCGGCTGTAGGTGTGGATGAGTGTCCCGTAGTCACCGCTGGCATCCGGCGTTAACGCTGGGCTAACCACCGGAGCCACCGCGGAGCTGTCATTTATTATCCAAAGGATAAGAAATACAATCCAGGTTGTTCTGTACATGTCTAGCATGATTTAGCCAGACAGGGGGGAATCTCATGGGCAGACAAAAAGTAAAAGTAAACAAAAATAGACGAGAAAGACGAAAACACCCAGCACCAACAAACGAACAGACCGTGCCGTCGCAGCAGAGCATGCGCCGAAACAAAGACATTTGTAGTGTGAGTCCAGAGTTCAGACAGCAAGGCGTTGCTCCTCATCTCCATTTCAGCTCAGACTCACAGAGTTCCCCGTTAGCGTGCGTGTGTGCGTGCGTGCGTGCGTGCGTGCGTGCGTGCGTCCGTGCGTGCGTGCGTGCGCGGCAGCAGAGCAGGGATTAATTAGCAGGTGTAAAGGTGTGTGAATGTGTGTGTGAATGGGTGAATGTAATGCACCATCTATGTAAAGGTGTGTGAATGGGTGAATGTAATGCACCATCTATGTAAAGGTGTGTGAATGGGTGAATGTAATGCACCATCTATGTAAAGGTGTGTGAATGGGTGAATGTAATGCACCATCTATGTAAAGGTGTGTGAATGGGTGTGTGAATGGGTGAATGTAATGCACCATCTATGTAAAGGTGTGTGAATGGGTGAATGTAATGCACCATCTATGTAAAGGTGTGTGAATGGGTGAATGTAATGCACCATCTATGTAAAGGTGTGTGAATGGGTGTGTGAATGGGTGAATGTAATGCACCATCTATGTAAAGGTGTGTGAATGGGTGTGTGAATGGGTGAATGTAATGCACACTCTATGTAAAGGTGTGTGAATGGGTGAATGTAATGCACCATCTATGTAAAGGTGTGTGAATGTGTGTGTGAATGGGTGAATGTAATGCACCATCTATGTAAAGGTGTGTGAATGTGTGTGTGAATGGGTGAATGTAATGCACCATCTATGTAAAGGTGTGTGAATGGGTGAATGTAATGCACCATCTATGTAAAGGTGTGTGAATGGGTGAATGTAATGCACCATCTATGTAAAGGTGTGTGAATGTGTGTGTGAATGGGTGAATGTAATGCACCATCTATGTAAAGGTGTGTGAATGGGTGAATGTAATGCACCATCTATGTAAAGGTGTGTGAATGGGTGTGTGAATGGGTGAATGTAATGCACCATCTATGTAAAGGTGTGTGAATGGGTGTGTGAATGGGTGAATGTAATGCACACTCTATGTAAAGGTGTGTGAATGGGTGAATGTAATGCACCATCTATGTAAAGGTGTGTGAATGTGTGTGTGAATGGGTGAATGTAATGCACCATCTATGTAAAGGTGTGTGAATGTGTGTGTGAATGGGTGAATGTAATGCACCATCTATGTAAAGGTGTGTGAATGGGTGAATGTAATGCACCATCTATGTAAAGGTGTGTGAATGGGTGAATGTAATGCACCATCTATGTAAAGGTGTGTGAATGGGTGAATGTAATGCACCATCTATGTAAAGGTGTGTGAATGGGTGAATGTAATGCACCATCTATGTAAAGGTGTGTGAATGGGTGAATGTAATGAACAATCTATGTAAAGGTGTGTGAATGGGTGAATGTAATGCACCATCTATGTAAAGGTGTGTGAATGGGTGAATGTAATGAACAATCTATGTAAAGGTGTGTGAATGGGTGAATGTAATGCACCATCTATGTAAAGGTGTGTGAATGGGTGAATGTAATGCACCATCTATGTAAAGGTGTGTGAATGGGTGAATGTAATGCACCATCTATGTAAAGGTGTGTGAATGGGTGAATGTAATGCACAATCTATGTAAAGGTGTGTGAATGGGTGAATGTAATGCACCATCTATGTAAAGGTGTGTGAATGGGTGAATGTAATGCACACTCTATGTAAAGGTGTGTGAATGGGTGAATGTAATGCACCATCTATGTAAAGGTGTGTGGATGGGTGAATGTAATGCACACTCTATGTAAAGGTGTGTGAATGGGTGAATGTAATGCACCATCTATGTAAAGGTGTGTGAATGGGTGAATGTAATGAACAATCTATGTAAAGGTGTGTGAATGGGTGAATGTAATGCACCATCTATGTAAAGGTGTGTGAATGGGTGAATGTAATGAACAATCTATGTAAAGGTGTGTGAATGGGTGAATGTAATGCACCATCTATGTAAAGGTGTGTGAATGGGTGAATGTAATGCACCATCTATGTAAAGGTGTGTGAATGGGTGAATGTAATGCACCATCTATGTAAAGGTGTGTGAATGGGTGAATGTAATGCACAATCTATGTAAAGGTGTGTGAATGGGTGAATGTAATGCACCATCTATGTAAAGGTGTGTGAATGGGTGAATGTAATGCACACTCTATGTAAAGGTGTGTGAATGGGTGAATGTAATGCACCATCTATGTAAAGGTGTGTGAATGGGTGAATGTAATGCACACTCTATGTAAAGGTGTGTGAATGGGTGAATGTAATGCACCATCTATGTAAAGGTGTGTGAATGGGTGAATGTAATGCACAATCTATGTAAAGGTGTGTGAATGTGTGAATGTAATGCACCATCTATGTAAAGGTGTGTGAATGGGTGAATGTAATGCACCATCTATGTAAAGGTGTGTGAATGGGTGAATGTAATGCACCATCTATGTAAAGGTGTGTGAATGGGTGAATGTAATGCACAGTCTATGTAAAGGTGTGTGAATGGGTGAATGTAATGCACAGTCTATGTAAAGGTGTGTGAATGGGTGAATGTAATGCACAGTCTATGTAAAGGTGTGTGAATGGGTGAATGTAATGCACCATCCTTGGATAAAGGCGCTCTATGGATATAAAGCATTTCTCAGACAGTGGTGGTGGCTCTGTGTTCTGCTGTGTGCGTGCGTGCGTGCGTGCGTGCGTGCGTGCGTGCGTGCGTGCGTGTCTCTCTGCTCTGCTGTGTGTGTGTGTGCGTGCGTGCGTGCGTGCGTGTCTCTCTGCTCTGCTGTGTGTGTGTGTGTGTGTGTGTGTGCGTGCGTGCGTGCGTGCGTGCGTGCGTGCGTGCGTGCGTGCGTGCGTGCGTGCGTGCGTGCGTGCGTGCGTGCGTGCGTGCGTGCGTGCGTGTCTCTCTGCTGTGTGTTCCACGGACCGGTCAGGCTGTAGCTAACGGCTACAGAGCAACGTTTAAAAAGCACTCATTAATAATAAGTCATATTAATAAGTCATATCTGCACTGTAGTAAAGTCTTTTTACTGTACTGTAAGAGCATCAGATGGACCCACAGCGGCTCCATAAGAGCATCAGATGGACCCACAGCGGCTCCATAAGAGCATCAGATGGACCCACAGCGGGTCCATAAGAGCATCAGATGGACCCACAGCGGCTCCATAAGAGCATCAGATGGACCCACAGCGGCTCCATAAGAGCATCAGATGGACCCACAGCGGCTCCATAAGAGCATCAGATGGACCCACAGCGGGTCCATTTGGTGTCCATTAGTTCACACAGTTTAATTAAAGCTGACGACTGACGTTCACACAAAGAAGGTCATCAATGTTTGATGAAACGATGGTGTTGAACGATGTACTCATTATTATTGTGTGTGTGTGTGTGTGTGTGTGTGTGTGTGTGCGTGTGTGTGTGCGTGCGTGCGTGCGTGCGTGCGTGCGTGCGTGTGTGCGTGCGTGCGTGCATGCGTGCGTGCGTGTGTGTGTGTGTACATGGTGGTGTGGACACACCTACAGTGAACTGGACAATGATAACATCTTATGCGTGTGCGTGCGTGCACGTGCGCGTATGCATGGCGCGTAGTTGTGTGTGTGCATGCAGCATGGTTGCGTGCAGCCGTGCACACGCACGGTTGGAGGTGCAGCGTTGCTGCATCATGTGCTCCGTCTGCAGGTTGTAACACATGGATGAACCCGGAGGGACATTCTCAGCCAAAACCGGATATGATTAATATTATATATATTCTTTCCTACCGTTGCTGTCATGGCCGTGACCTTAACCCATTCAGGCCTGACCTCCAAATTTAAAAAAAAATCTTCTAAATCCTCCAGTTTTCTGAAAAAAATATTTTCACGATTTTTCAAAAATAGCAGACCTACAAGCTCGTAGCGCGCCACTCGGTGGTGCGCTATGAGCTTGTAGATCTGCTATTTTTCAATAGCTAAATTATAACATAATGTTTAAAACACCAAAAGGGGTTCCCGCCCAAAATGGGTTAAAGCTACCTGATTTATGGTAAAAATAAATGGTTATGGCAAAAACTTAACTTAAATAATAATCACTATTATGGGTCCATAAAACATTTATTCATACACTATTCGGTGATATATTTTCTGCCTATTCGGGCCGAAACCGAATAGGCCAAAAATGCATTTTTAGCCATTTTCTGCAGAATATTTTCTGCGGCCGAATATTCGGTGCATCACTAGGAAGATGCGAAACATAATCCATTTCTAATGGATGAAGAGGTCATCAGGTGGTCTCTGACATGAACAGAGGTCATCAGGTGGTCTCCAACCTGAAGAGAGGTCATCAGGTGGTCTCCAACCTGAAGAGAGGTCATCAGGTGGTCTCCAACCTGAACAGAGGTCATCAGGTGGTCTCCAACCTGAAGAGAGGTCATCAGGTGGTCTCCAACCTGAACAGAGGTCATCAGGTGGTCTCCAACCTGAAGAGAGGTCATCAGGTGGTCTCCGACCTGAACAGAGGTCATCAGGTGGTCTCTGACCTGAAGAGAGGTCATCAGGTGGTCTCCGACCTGAAGAGAGGTTATCAGGTGGTCTCTGACCTGAACAGAGGTCATCAGGTGGTCTCTGACCTGAAGAGAGGTCATCAGGTGGTCTCCAACCTGAACAGAGGTCATCAGGTGGTCTCCGACCTGAACATAGGTCATCAGGTGGTCTCCAACCTGAACAGAGGTCATCAGGTGGTCTCTGACCTGAACAGAGGTCATCAGGTGGTCTCTGACCTGAAGAGAGGTCATCAGGTGGTCTCCAACCTGAACAGAGGTCATCAGGTGGTCTCTGACCTGAAGAGAGGTCATCAGGTGGTCTCTGACCTGAACAGAGGTCATCAGGTGGTCTCTGACCTGAAGAGAGGTCATCAGGTGGTCTCCAACCTGAACAGAGGTCATCAGGTGGTCTCTGACCTGAACAGAGGTCATCAGGAAGTCTCCAACCTGAACAGAGGTCATCAGGTGGTCTCTGACCTGAAGAGAGGTCATCAGGTGGTCTCCAACCTGAAGAGAGGTCATCAGGTGGTCTCTGACCTGAACAGAGGTCATCAGGTGGTCTCTGACCTGAACAGAGGTCATCAGGTGGTCTCTGACCTGAAGAGAGGTCATCAGGTGGTCTCCAACCTGAAGAGAGGTCATCAGGTGGTCTTTGACCTGAAGAGAGGTCATCAGGTGGTCTCCAACCTGAACAGAGGTCATCAGGTGGTCTTTGACCTGAAGAGAGGTCATCAGGTGGTCTCCAACCTGGAGGAGAGGTCATTAGGTGGTCTCCAACCTGAAGAGAGGTCATCAGGTGGTCTTTGACCTTCTTCTCACCAGACTGTCCTAGAGTCTTACGTCTCACCAGACTGTCCTAGAGTCCTACGTCTCACCAGACTGTCCTAGAGTCCTCCTACGTCTCACCAGACTGTCCTAGAGTCCTCCTACGTCTCACCAGACTGTCCTAGAGTCCTCCTATGTCTCACCAGACTGTCCTAGAGTCCTCCTACGTCTCACCAGACTGTCCTAGAGTCCTCCTACGTCTCACCAGACTGTCCTAGAGTCCTCCTACGTCTCACCAGACTGTCCTAGAGTCCTACGTCTCACCAGACTGTCCTAGAGTCCTAAGTCTCACCAGACTGTCCTAGAGTCCTCCTACGTCTCACCAGACTGTCCTAGAGTCCTCCTACGTCTCACCAGACTGTCCTAGAGTTCTCCTACGTCTCACCAGACTGTCCTAGAGTCCTACGTCTCACCAGACTGTCCGTCTGTGCGGTGTGCATGTGTCCGTCCTTGTCCACACTTGGCCTTACTCTGGTGTATTTGAGTCAAGGGAGTCTCTGCGTCTGTGTCACTGTCGTGGTCGTTGTTGTGGTTGAATCTGTCCTGTCGAGTCTCTCCCCTCCCCGCCCCTCCTCTCCCCTCCCCTCCCCTCCCCTCCCCTCCCCTCCTCTCCCCTCCCCTCCCCTCCCCTCCCCTCCCCTCCCCTCCTCTCCCCTCCTCTCCCCTCCCCTCCCCTCCCCTCCCCTCCCCTCCTCTCGGGAGACTCTGGGGGTATATTTGCTCATTTGTACGTTCTGTAGCTTGCGTGGTTCCCTTGTGCGAGTGCTGTGACGGGTACCCTGAGGGCTGTGACGGGTACCCTGAGGGCTGTGACGGGTACCCTGAGGGCTGCGACGGGGTTGCTGGCCTCTGGTACCCTGAGGGCTGTGACGGGTACCCTGAGGGCTGTGACGGGTACCCTGAGGGCTGCGACGGGGTTGCTGGCCTCTGGTACCCTGAGTGCTGTGACGGGGTTGCTGGCCTCTGGTACCCTGAGGGCTGTGACGGGTACCCTGAGGGCTGTGACGGGTACCCTGAGGGCTGCGACGGGGTTGCTGGCCTCTGGTACCCTGAGTGCTGTGACGGGGTTGCTGGCCTCTGGTACCCTGAGGGCTGCGACGGGGTTGCTGGCCTCTGGTACCCTGAGGGCTGCGACGGGGTTGCTGGCCTCTGGTACCCTGAGTGCTGTGACGGGGTTGCTGGCCTCTGGTACCCTGAGGGCTGCGACGGGGTTGCTGGCCTCTGGTACCCTGAGGGCTGCGACGGGGTTGCTGGCCTCTGGTACCCTGAGGGCTGCGACGGGGTTGCTGGCCTCTGGTACCCTGAGGGCTGCGACGGGGTTGCTGGCCTCTGGTACCCTGAGTGCTGTGACGGGGTTGCTGGCCTCTGGTACCCTGAGGGCTGCGACGGGGTTGCTGGCCTCTGGTACCCTGAGGGCTGTGACGGGGTTGCTGGCCTCTGGTACCCTGAGGGCTGTGACGGGGTTGCTGCCCTCTGGTACCCTGAGGGCTGTGACGGGGTTGCTGGCCTCTGGTACCCTGAGGGCTGCGACGGGGTTGCTGGCCTCTGGTACCCTGAGGGCTGCGACGGGGTTGCTGGCCTCTGGTACCCTGAGGGCTGCGACGGGGTTGCTGGCCTCTGGTACCCTGAGGGCTGCGACGGGGTTGCTGGCCTCTGGTACCCTGAGTGCTGTGACGGGGTTGCTGGCCTCTGGTACCCTGAGGGCTGCGACGGGGTTGCTGGCCTCTGGTACCCTGAGGGCTGTGACGGGGTTGCTGGCCTCTGGTACCCTGAGGGCTGTGACGGGGTTGCTGCCCTCTGGTACCCTGAGGGCTGTGACGGGGTTGCTGGCCTCTGGTACCCTGAGGGCTGCGACGGGGTTGCTGGCCTCTGGTACCCTGAGGGCTGCGACGGGGTTGCTGGCCTCTGGTACCCTGAGTGCTGTGACGGGGTTGCTGGCCTCTGGTACCCTGAGGGCTGCGACGGGGTTGCTGGCCTCTGGTACCCTGAGGGCTGTGACGGGGTTGCTGGCCTCTGGTACCCTGAGTGCTGTGACGGGGTTGCTGGCCTCTGGTACCCTGAGGGCTGCGACGGGGTTGCTGGCCTCTGGTACCCTGAGGGCTGCGACGGGGTTGCTGGCCTCTGGTACCCTGAGGGCTGCGACGGGGTTGCTGGCCTCTGGTACCCTGAGGGCTGTGACGGGGTTGCTGGCCTCTGGTACCCTGAGGGCTGTGACGGGGTTGCTGGCCTCTGGTACCCTGAGTGCTGCGACGGGGTTGCTGGCCTCTGGTACCCTGAGGGCTGCGACGGGGTTGCTGGCCTCTGGTACCCTGAGTGCTGTGACGGGGTTGCTGGCCTCTGGTACCCTGAGGGCTGTGACGGGGTTAATGGCCTCTGGTACCCTGAGTGCTGTGACGGGGTTGCTGGCCTCTGGTACCCTGAGGGCTGTGACGGGGTTGCTGGCCTCTGGTACCCTGAGTGCTGCGACGGGGTTGCTGGCCTCTGGTACCCTGAGTGCTGCGACGGGGTTGCTGGCCTCTGGTACCCTGAGGGCTGCGACGGGGTTGCTGGCCTCTGGTACCCTGAGGGCTGTGACGGGGTTGCTGGCCTCTGGTACCCTGAGGGCTGCGACGGGGTTGCTGGCCTCTGGTACCCTGAGGGCTGCGACGGGGTTGCTGGCCTCTGGTACCCTGAGGGCTGCGACGGGGTTGCTGGCCTCTGGTACCCTGAGGGCTGCGACGGGGTTGCTGGCCTCTGGTACCCTGAGGGCTGCGACGGGGTTGCTGGCCTCTGGTACCCTGAGGGCTGCGACGGGGTTGCTGGCCTCTGGTACCCTGAGGGCTGCGACGGGGTTGCTGGCCTCTGGTACCCTGAGGGCTGCGACGGGGTTGCTGGCCTCTGGTACCCTGAGGGCTGCGACGGGGTTGCTGGCCTCTGGTACCCTGAGGGCTGCGACGGGGTTGCTGGCCTCTGGTACCCTGAGGGCTGTGACGGGGTTGCTGGCCTCTGGTACCCTGAGGGCTGTGACGGGGTTGCTGACTTCTGGTACCCTGAGGGCTGTGACGGGGTTGCTGGCTTCTGGTACCCTGAGTGCTGTGACGGGGTTGCTGGCCTCTGGTACCCTGAGGGCTGTGACGGGGTTGCTGGCTTCTGGTACCCTGAGGGCTGTGACGGGGTTGCTGGCTTCTGGTACCCTGAGGGCTGCGACGGGGTTGCTGGCCTCTGGTACCCTGAGGGCTGCGACGGGGTTGCTGGCCTCTGGTACCCTGAGGGCTGCGACGGGGTTGCTGGCCTCTGGTACCCTGAGGGCTGCGACGGGGTTGCTGGCCTCTGGTACCCTGAGGGCTGTGACGGGGTTGCTGGCCTCTGGTACCCTGAGGGCTGTGACGGGGTTGCTGGCCTCTGGTACCCTGAGGGCTGTGACGGGGTTGCTGGCCTCTGGTACCCTGAGTGCTGCGACGGGGTTGCTGGCCTCTGGTACCCTGAGGGCTGCGACGGGGTTGCTGGCCTCTGGTACCCTGAGGGCTGCGACGGGGTTGCTGGCCTCTGGTACCCTGAGGGCTGCGACGGGGTTGCTGGCCTCTGGTACCCTGAGGGCTGCGACGGGGTTGCTGGCCTCTGGTACCCTGAGGGCTGTGACGGGGTTGCTGGCCTCTGGTACCCTGAGGGCTGTGACGGGGTTGCTGGCTTCTGGTACCCTGAGGGCTGTGACGGGGTTGCTGGCTTCTGGTACCCTGAGTGCTGTGACGGGGTTGCTGGCCTCTGGTACCCTGAGGGCTGTGACGGGGTTGCTGGCTTCTGGTACCCTGAGGGCTGTGACGGGGTTGCTGGCTTCTGGTACCCTGAGGGCTGTGACAGGGTTGCTGGCCTCTGGTACCCTGAGGGCTGTGACGGGGTTAATGGCCTCTGGTACCCTGAGTGCTGTGACGGGGTTGCTGGCCTCTGGTACCCTGAGGGCTGTGACAGGGTTGCTGGCCTCTGGTACCCTGAGTGCTGTGACAGGGTTGCTGGCCTCTGGTACCCTGAGTGCTGTGACAGGGTTGCTGGCCTCTGGTACCCTGAGTGCTGCGACGGGGTTGCTGGCCTCTGGTACCCTGAGGGCTGCGACAGGGTTGCTGGCCTCTGGTATCCTGAGGGCTGCGACGGGGTTGCTGGCCTCTGGTACCCTGAGGGCTGCGACGGGGTTGCTGGCCTCTGGTACCCTGAGGGCTGTGACGGGGTTGCTGACCTCTGGTACCCTGAGGGCTGCGACGGGGTTGCTGGCCTCTGGTATCCTGAGGGCTGTGACGGGGTTGCTGGCCTCTGGTACCCTGAGGGCTGTGACGGGGTTGCTGGCCTCTGGTACCCTGAGGGCTGTGACGGGGTTGCTGGCCTCTGGTATCCTGAGGGCTGTGACGGGGTTGCTGGCCTCTGGTACCCTGAGGGCTGTGACGGGGTTGCTGGCCTCTGGTACCCTGAGGGCTGTGACGGGGTTGCTGGCCTCTGGTACCCTGAGGGCTGTGACGGGGTTGCTGGCCTCTGGTATCCTGAGGGCTGCGACGGGGTTGCTGGCCTCTGGTATCCTGAGGGCTGTGACGGGGTTGCTGGCCTCTGGTACCCTGAGGGCTGCGACGGGGTTGCTGGCCTCTGGTATCCTGAGGGCTGCGACGGGGTTGCTGGCCTCTGGTACCCTGAGGGCTGTGACGGGGTTAATGGCCTCTGGTACCCTGAGTGCTGTGACGGGGTTGCTGGCCTCTGGTACCCTGAGGGCTGCGATGGGGTTGCTGGCCTCTGGTACCCTGAGTGCTGTGACGGGGTTGCTGGCCTCTGGTACCCTGAGGGCTGCGACGGGGTTGCTGGCCTCTGGTACCCTGAGTGCTGTGACGGGGTTGCTGGCCTCTGGTACCCTGAGTGCTGTGACGGGGTTGCTGGCCTCTGGTACCCTGAGTGCTGTGACAGGGTTGCTGGCCTCTGGTACCCTGAGGGCTGTGACGGGGTTGCTGGCCTCTGGTACCCTGAGTGCTGTGACGGGGTTGCTGGCCTCTGGTACCCTGAGTGCTGTGACAGGGTTGCTGGCCTCTGGTACCCTGAGTGCTGTGACGGGGTTGCTGGCCTCTGGTACCCTGAGTGCTGTGACAGGGTTGCTGGCCTCTGGTACCCTGAGGGCTGCGACGGGGTTGCTGGCCTCTGGTACCCTGAGGGCTGTGACGGGGTTGCTGGCCTCTGGTACCCTGAGGGCTGCGACGGGGTTGCTGGCCTCTGGTATCCTGAGGGCTGCGACGGGGTTGCTGGCCTCTGGTACCCTGAGTGCTGTGACGGGGTTGCTGGCCTCTGGTACCCTGAGGGCTGCGACGGGGTTGCTGGCCTCTGGTACCCTGAGTGCTGTGACGGGGTTGCTGGCCTCTGGTACCCTGAGGGCTGTGACGGGTTGCTGGCCTCTGGTACCCCTGAGGGCTGCGACGGGGTTGCTGGCCTCTGGTACCACTCTTTCCTGGGGGTCACTGGTTTCGCCAGGGAGTTCAGTTTGTGAATAATAATAATAATAATAATAATAATAATAATTAAATAGTAATGCACATGAATGCATGGCTGTGTTTGCATGTGTGGATGTTATGTGAACACGCATTGCTGCATTTGTACAGACACGATTGTGCTGGTTGTGCGTGCGTGTGTGTGTGCACTCTCAGAGTCACAGACCATGTTTGCACTTTTTGTCCTTTAAGTCTTTTGCTTCCGTCATACAGTGTGGAGCAACGGAAGCTCTGATCATGAGTAAAATATAAATGCTTCCGTCGTACAGTCTGGAGCAACGGAAGCTCTGATCATGAGTAAAATATAAATGCTTCCG
>NW_027637006.1:0-20827 GCF_951216825.1 Electrona antarctica
CCCCTAACCCTAACCCTAACCCTAACCCTAACCCTAACCCTAACCCTAACCCTAACCCTAACCCTAACCCTAACCCTAACCCTAACCCTAACCCTAACCCTAACCTACCCTAACCCTAACCCTAACCCTAACCCTAACCCTAACCTAACCCTAACCCTAACCCTAACCCTAACCCTAACCCTAACCCTAACCCTAACCCTAACCCTAACCCTAACCCTAACCCTAACCCTAACCCTAACCCTAACCCTAACCCTAACCCTAACCCTAACCCTAACCCTAACCCTAACCCTAACCCTAACCCTAACCCTAACCCTAACCCTAACCCTAACCCTAACCCTAACCCTAACCCTAACCCTACCCTAACCCTAACCCTAACCCTAACCCTAACCCTAACCCTAACCCTAACCCTAACCCTAACCCTAACCCTAACCCTAACCCTAACCCTAACCCTAACCCTAACCCTAACCCTAACCCTAACCCTAACCCTAACCCTAACCCTAACCCTAACCCTAACCCTAACCCTAACCCTAACCCTAACCCTAACCCTAACCCTAACCCTAACCCTAACCCTAACCCTAACCCTAACCCTAACCCTAACCCTAACCCTAACCCTAACCCTAACCCTAACCCTAACCCTAACCCTAACCCTAACCCTAACCCTAACCCTAACCCTAACCCTAACCCTAACCCTAACCCTAACCCTAACCCTAACCCTAACCCTAACCCTAACCCTAACCCTAACCCTAACCCTAACCCTAACCCTAACCCTAACCCTAACCCTAACCCTAACCCTAACCCTAACCCTAACCCTAACCCTAACCCTAACCCTAACCCTAACCCTAACCCTAACCCTAACCCTAACCCTAACCCTAACCCTAACCCTAACCCTAACCCTAACCCTAACCCTAACCCTAACCCTAACCCTAACCCTAACCCTAACCCTAACCCTAACCCTAACCCTAACCCTAACCCTAACCCTAACCCTAACCCTAACCCTAACCCTAACCCTAACCCTAACCCTAACCCTAACCCTAACCCTAACCCTAACCCTAACCCTAACCCTAACCCTAACCCTAACCCTAACCCTAACCCTAACCCTAACCCTAACCCTAACCCTAACCCTAACCCTAACCCTAACCCTAACCCTAACCCTAACCCTAACCCTAACCCTAACCCTAACCCTAACCCTAACCCTAACCCTAACCCTAACCCTAACCCTAACCCTAACCCTAACCCTAACCCTAACCCTAACCCTAACCCTAACCCTAACCCTAACCCTAACCCTAACCCTAACCCTAACCCTAACCCTAACCCTAACCCTAACCCTAACCCTAACCCTAACCCTAACCCTAACCCTAACCCTAACCCTAACCCTAACCCTAACCCTAACCCTAACCCTAACCCTAACCCTAACCCTAACCCTAACCCTAACCCTAACCCTAACCCTAACCCTAACCCTAACCCTAACCCTAACCCTAACCCTAACCCTAACCCTAACCCTAACCCTAACCCTAACCCTAACCCTAACCCTAACCCTAACCCTAACCCTAACCCTAACCCTAACCCTAACCCTAACCCTAACCCTAACCCTAACCCTAACCCTAACCCTAACCCTAACCCTAACCCTAACCCTAACCCTAACCCTAACCCTAACCCTAACCCTAACCCTAACCCTAACCCTAACCCTAACCCTAACCCTAACCCTAACCCTAACCCTAACCCTAACCCTAACCCTAACCCTAACCCTAACCCTAACCCTAACCCTAACCCTAACCCTAACCCTAACCCTAACCCTAACCCTAACCCTAACCCTAACCCTAACCCTAACCCTAACCCTAACCCTAACCCTAACCCTAACCCTAACCCTAACCCTAACCCTAACCCTAACCCTAACCCTAACCCTAACCCTAACCCTAACCCTAACCCTAACCCTAACCCTAACCCTAACCCTAACCCTAACCCTAACCCTAACCCTAACCCTAACCCTAACCCTAACCCTAACCCTAACCCTAACCCTAACCCTAACCCTAACCCTAACCCTAACCCTAACCCTAACCCTAACCCTAACCCTAACCCTAACCCTAACCCTAACCCTAACCCTAACCCTAACCCTAACCCTAACCCTAACCCTAACCCTAACCCTAACCCTAACCCTAACCCTAACCCTAACCCTAACCCTAACCCTAACCCTAACCCTAACCCTAACCCTAACCCTAACCCTAACCCTAACCCTAACCCTAACCCTAACCCTAACCCTAACCCTAACCCTAACCCTAACCCTAACCCTAACCCTAACCCTAACCCTAACCCTAACCCTAACCCTAACCCTAACCCTAACCCTAACCCTAACCCTAACCCTAACCCTAACCCTAACCCTAACCCTAACCCTAACCCTAACCCTAACCCTAACCCTAACCCTAACCCTAACCCTAACCCTAACCCTAACCCTAACCCTAACCCTAACCCTAACCCTAACCCTAACCCTAACCCTAACCCTAACCCTAACCCTAACCCTAACCCTAACCCTAACCCTAACCCTAACCCTAACCCTAACCCTAACCCTAACCCTAACCCTAACCCTAACCCTAACCCTAACCCTAACCCTAACCCTAACCCTAACCCTAACCCTAACCCTAACCCTAACCCTAACCCTAACCCTAACCCTAACCCTAACCCTAACCCTAACCCTAACCCTAACCCTAACCCTAACCCTAACCCTAACCCTAACCCTAACCCTAACCCTAACCCTAACCCTAACCCTAACCCTAACCCTAACCCTAACCCTAACCCTAACCCTAACCCTAACCCTAACCCTAACCCTAACCCTAACCCTAACCCTAACCCTAACCCTAACCCTAACCCTAACCCTAACCCTAACCCTAACCCTAACCCTAACCCTAACCCTAACCCTAACCCTAACCCTAACCCTAACCCTAACCCTAACCCTAACCCTAACCCTAACCCTAACCCTAACCCTAACCCTAACCCTAACCCTAACCCTAACCCTAACCCTAACCCTAACCCTAACCCTAACCCTAACCCTAACCCTAACCCTAACCCTAACCCTAACCCTAACCCTAACCCTAACCCTAACCCTAACCCTAACCCTAACCCTAACCCTAACCCTAACCCTAACCCTAACCCTAACCCTAACCCTAACCCTAACCCTAACCCTAACCCTAACCCTAACCCTAACCCTAACCCTAACCCTAACCCTAACCCTAACCCTAACCCTAACCCTAACCCTAACCCTAACCCTAACCCTAACCCTAACCCTAACCCTAACCCTAACCCTAACCCTAACCCTAACCCTAACCCTAACCCTAACCCTAACCCTAACCCTAACCCTAACCCTAACCCTAACCCTAACCCTAACCCTAACCCTAACCCTAACCCTAACCCTAACCCTAACCCTAACCCTAACCCTAACCCTAACCCTAACCCTAACCCTAACCCTAACCCTAACCCTAACCCTAACCCTAACCCTAACCCTAACCCTAACCCTAACCCTAACCCTAACCCTAACCCTAACCCTAACCCTAACCCTAACCCTAACCCTAACCCTAACCCTAACCCTAACCCTAACCCTAACCCTAACCCTAACCCTAACCCTAACCCTAACCCTAACCCTAACCCTAACCCTAACCCTAACCCTAACCCTAACCCTAACCCTAACCCTAACCCTAACCCTAACCCTAACCCTAACCCTAACCCTAACCCTAACCCTAACCCTAACCCTAACCCTAACCCTAACCCTAACCCTAACCCTAACCCTAACCCTAACCCTAACCCTAACCCTAACCCTAACCCTAACCCTAACCCTAACCCTAACCCTAACCCTAACCCTAACCCTAACCCTAACCCTAACCCTAACCCTAACCCTAACCCTAACCCTAACCCTAACCCTAACCCTAACCCTAACCCTAACCCTAACCCTAACCCTAACCCTAACCCTAACCCTAACCCTAACCCTAACCCTAACCCTAACCCTAACCCTAACCCTAACCCTAACCCTAACCCTAACCCTAACCCTAACCCTAACCCTAACCCTAACCCTAACCCTAACCCTAACCCTAACCCTAACCCTAACCCTAACCCTAACCCTAACCCTAACCCTAACCCTAACCCTAACCCTAACCCTAACCCTAACCCTAACCCTAACCCTAACCCTAACCCTAACCCTAACCCTAACCCTAACCCTAACCCTAACCCTAACCCTAACCCTAACCCTAACCCTAACCCTAACCCTAACCCTAACCCTAACCCTAACCCTAACCCTAACCCTAACCCTAACCCTAACCCTAACCCTAACCCTAACCCTAACCCTAACCCTAACCCTAACCCTAACCCTAACCCTAACCCTAACCCTAACCCTAACCCTAACCCTAACCCTAACCCTAACCCTAACCCTAACCCTAACCCTAACCCTAACCCTAACCCTAACCCTAACCCTAACCCTAACCCTAACCCTAACCCTAACCCTAACCCTAACCCTAACCCTAACCCTAACCCTAACCCTAACCCTAACCCTAACCCTAACCCTAACCCTAACCCTAACCCTAACCCTAACCCTAACCCTAACCCTAACCCTAACCCTAACCCTAACCCTAACCCTAACCCTAACCCTAACCCTAACCCTAACCCTAACCCTAACCCTAACCCTAACCCTAACCCTAACCCTAACCCTAACCCTAACCCTAACCCTAACCCTAACCCTAACCCTAACCCTAACCCTAACCCTAACCCTAACCCTAACCCTAACCCTAACCCTAACCCTAACCCTAACCCTAACCCTAACCCTAACCCTAACCCTAACCCTAACCCTAACCCTAACCCTAACCCTAACCCTAACCCTAACCCTAACCCTAACCCTAACCCTAACCCTAACCCTAACCCTAACCCTAACCCTAACCCTAACCCTAACCCTAACCCTAACCCTAACCCTAACCCTAACCCTAACCCTAACCCTAACCCTAACCCTAACCCTAACCCTAACCCTAACCCTAACCCTAACCCTAACCCTAACCCTAACCCTAACCCTAACCCTAACCCTAACCCTAACCCTAACCCTAACCCTAACCCTAACCCTAACCCTAACCCTAACCCTAACCCTAACCCTAACCCTAACCCTAACCCTAACCCTAACCCTAACCCTAACCCTAACCCTAACCCTAACCCTAACCCTAACCCTAACCCTAACCCTAACCCTAACCCTAACCCTAACCCTAACCCTAACCCTAACCCTAACCCTAACCCTAACCCTAACCCTAACCCTAACCCTAACCCTAACCCTAACCCTAACCCTAACCCTAACCCTAACCCTAACCCTAACCCTAACCCTAACCCTAACCCTAACCCTAACCCTAACCCTAACCCTAACCCTAACCCTAACCCTAACCCTAACCCTAACCCTAACCCTAACCCTAACCCTAACCCTAACCCTAACCCTAACCCTAACCCTAACCCTAACCCTAACCCTAACCCTAACCCTAACCCTAACCCTAACCCTAACCCTAACCCTAACCCTAACCCTAACCCTAACCCTAACCCTAACCCTAACCCTAACCCTAACCCTAACCCTAACCCTAACCCTAACCCTAACCCTAACCCTAACCCTAACCCTAACCCTAACCCTAACCCTAACCCTAACCCTAACCCTAACCCTAACCCTAACCCTAACCCTAACCCTAACCCTAACCCTAACCCTAACCCTAACCCTAACCCTAACCCTAACCCTAACCCTAACCCTAACCCTAACCCTAACCCTAACCCTAACCCTAACCCTAACCCTAACCCTAACCCTAACCCTAACCCTAACCCTAACCCTAACCCTAACCCTAACCCTAACCCTAACCCTAACCCTAACCCTAACCCTAACCCTAACCCTAACCCTAACCCTAACCCTAACCCTAACCCTAACCCTAACCCTAACCCTAACCCTAACCCTAACCCTAACCCTAACCCTAACCCTAACCCTAACCCTAACCCTAACCCTAACCCTAACCCTAACCCTAACCCTAACCCTAACCCTAACCCTAACCCTAACCCTAACCCTAACCCTAACCCTAACCCTAACCCTAACCCTAACCCTAACCCTAACCCTAACCCTAACCCTAACCCTAACCCTAACCCTAACCCTAACCCTAACCCTAACCCTAACCCTAACCCTAACCCTAACCCTAACCCTAACCCTAACCCTAACCCTAACCCTAACCCTAACCCTAACCCTAACCCTAACCCTAACCCTAACCCTAACCCTAACCCTAACCCTAACCCTAACCCTAACCCTAACCCTAACCCTAACCCTAACCCTAACCCTAACCCTAACCCTAACCCTAACCCTAACCCTAACCCTAACCCTAACCCTAACCCTAACCCTAACCCTAACCCTAACCCTAACCCTAACCCTAACCCTAACCCTAACCCTAACCCTAACCCTAACCCTAACCCTAACCCTAACCCTAACCCTAACCCTAACCCTAACCCTAACCCTAACCCTAACCCTAACCCTAACCCTAACCCTAACCCTAACCCTAACCCTAACCCTAACCCTAACCCTAACCCTAACCCTAACCCTAACCCTAACCCTAACCCTAACCCTAACCCTAACCCTAACCCTAACCCTAACCCTAACCCTAACCCTAACCCTAACCCTAACCCTAACCCTAACCCTAACCCTAACCCTAACCCTAACCCTAACCCTAACCCTAACCCTAACCCTAACCCTAACCCTAACCCTAACCCTAACCCTAACCCTAACCCTAACCCTAACCCTAACCCTAACCCTAACCCTAACCCTAACCCTAACCCTAACCCTAACCCTAACCCTAACCCTAACCCTAACCCTAACCCTAACCCTAACCCTAACCCTAACCCTAACCCTAACCCTAACCCTAACCCTAACCCTAACCCTAACCCTAACCCTAACCCTAACCCTAACCCTAACCCTAACCCTAACCCTAACCCTAACCCTAACCCTAACCCTAACCCTAACCCTAACCCTAACCCTAACCCTAACCCTAACCCTAACCCTAACCCTAACCCTAACCCTAACCCTAACCCTAACCCTAACCCTAACCCTAACCCTAACCCTAACCCTAACCCTAACCCTAACCCTAACCCTAACCCTAACCCTAACCCTAACCCTAACCCTAACCCTAACCCTAACCCTAACCCTAACCCTAACCCTAACCCTAACCCTAACCCTAACCCTAACCCTAACCCTAACCCTAACCCTAACCCTAACCCTAACCCTAACCCTAACCCTAACCCTAACCCTAACCCTAACCCTAACCCTAACCCTAACCCTAACCCTAACCCTAACCCTAACCCTAACCCTAACCCTAACCCTAACCCTAACCCTAACCCTAACCCTAACCCTAACCCTAACCCTAACCCTAACCCTAACCCTAACCCTAACCCTAACCCTAACCCTAACCCTAACCCTAACCCTAACCCTAACCCTAACCCTAACCCTAACCCTAACCCTAACCCTAACCCTAACCCTAACCCTAACCCTAACCCTAACCCTAACCCTAACCCTAACCCTAACCCTAACCCTAACCCTAACCCTAACCCTAACCCTAACCCTAACCCTAACCCTAACCCTAACCCTAACCCTAACCCTAACCCTAACCCTAACCCTAACCCTAACCCTAACCCTAACCCTAACCCTAACCCTAACCCTAACCCTAACCCTAACCCTAACCCTAACCCTAACCCTAACCCTAACCCTAACCCTAACCCTAACCCTAACCCTAACCCTAACCCTAACCCTAACCCTAACCCTAACCCTACGAACCCCTATTACCTAACCCTAACCCTAACCCTAACCCTAACCCTAACCCTAACCCTAACCCTAACCCTAACCCTAACCCTAACCCTAACCCTAACCCTAACCCTAACCCTAACCCTAACCCTAACCCTAACCCTAACCCTAACCCTATGCCCTCCGACACCATGGACTAAAGCCTTTCGCTTTTGCGTGATTTTCACCTTTTTTTCAAATCCTCCGAAATCGTGAAAAACGACATACTATAGTATGCCCTCCGACACCATGGACTATAGCCTTTCGCTTTTGCGTAATTTTCGCCTTTTTTTTAAAATCCTCCGAAATCGTGAAAAACGACATACTATATTATGCCCTCCGACACCATGGACTATAGCCTTTCGCTTTTGCGTGATTTTCACCTTTTTTTCAAATCCTCCGAAATCGTGAAAAACGACATACTATAGTATGCCCTCCGACACCATGGACTATAGCCTTTCGCTTTTGCGTGATTTTCACCTTTTTTTTTAATCTTCCGAAATCGTGAAAAACGACATACTATAGTATGCCCTCCGACACGCCTTTCGCTTTTGCGTGATTTTCACCTTTTTTTTTTAAATCCTCCGAAATCGTGAAAAACGACATACTAGTATGCGGTCCGAGACCATGGACTATAGCCTTTCGCTTTTGCGTGATTTTTACCTTTTTTTTTAAATCCTCCGAAATCGTGAAAAACGACATACTATAGTATGCCCTCCGACACCATGGACTATAGCCTTTCGCTTTTGCGTGATTTTCACCTTTTTTTCAAATCCTCCGAAATCGTGAAAAACGACATACTATAGTATGCCCTCCGACACCATGGACTATAGCCTTTCGCTTTTGCGTGATTTTCACCTTTTTTTTTTATCCTCCGAAATCGTGAAAAACGACATACTATAGTATGCCCTCCGACACCATGGACTATAGCCTTTTGCTTTCGCGTGATTTTCACCTTTTTTTTAAATCCTCCGAAATCGTGAAAAACGACATACTATAGTATGCCCTCCGACACCATGGACTATAGCCTTTCGCTTTTGCGTGATTTTCACCTTTTTTTTTTTAATCCTCCAAAATCGTGAAAAACGACATACTAGTATGCGGTCCGAGACCATGGACTATAGCCTTTCGCTTTTGCGTGATTTTCACCTTTTTTTTTAAATCCTCCGGAATCGTGAAAAACGACATACTATAGTATGCCCTCCGACACCATGGACTATAGCCTTTCGCTTTTGCGTGATTTTAACTTTTTTTTAATCCTCCGAAATCGTGAAAAACGACTGCCCTCCGACACCATGGACTATAGCCTTTCGCTTTTGCGTGATTTTCACCTTTTTTTCAAATCCTCCGAAATCGTGAAAAACGACATACTATAGTATGCCCTCCGACACCATGGACTATAGCCTTTCGCTTTTGCGTGATTTTCACCTTTTTTTCAAATCCTCCGAAATCGTGAAAAACGACATACTATAGTATGCCCTCCGACACCATGGACTATAGCCTTTCGCTTTTGCGTGATTTTCACCTTTTTTTTTAATCTTCCGAAATCGTGAAAAACGACATACTATAGTATGCCCTCCGACACGCCTTTCGCTTTTGCGTGATTTTCACCTTTTTTTTTTAAATCCTCCGAAATCGTGAAAACGACATACTAGTATGCGGTCCGAGACCATGGACTATAGCCTTTCGCTTTTGCGTGATTTTCACCTTTTTTTTTAAATCCTCCGAAATCGTGAAAAACGACATACTATAGTATGCCCTCCGACACCATGGATTATAGCCTTTCGCTTTTGCGTGATTTTCACCTTTTTTTCAAATCCTCCGAAATCGTGAAAAACGACATACTATAGTATGCCCTCCGACACCATGGACTATAGCCTTTCGCTTTTGCGTGATTTTCACCTTTTTTTTTAAATCCTCCGAAATCGTGAAAAACCACATACTATAGTATGCCCTCCGACACCATGGACTATAGCCTTTCGCTTTTGCGTGATTTTCACCTTTTTTTTTAAAATCCTCCGAAATCGTGAAAAACTACATACTATAGTATGCCCTCCGACACCATGGACTATAGCCTTTCGCTTTTGCGTGATTTTCACCTTTTTTTTTAAAAATCCTCCAAAATCGTGAAAAACGACATACTAGTATGCGGTCCGACACCATGGACTATAGCCTTTCGCTTTTGCGTGATTTTCACCTTTTTTTTTAATCCTCCGAAATCGTGAAAAACGACATACTATAGTATGCCCTCCGACACCATGGACTATAGCCTTTCGCTTTTGCGTGATTTTCACCTTTTTTTCAAATCCTCCGAAATCGTGAAAAACGACATACTATAGTATGCCCTCCGACACCATGGACTATAGCCTTTCGCTTTTGCGTGATTTTCACCTTTTTTTCAAATCCTCCGAAATCGTGAAAAACGACATACTATAGTATGCCCTCCGACACCATGGACTATAGCCTTTCGCTTTTGCGTGATTTTCACCTTTTTTTTTAAATCCTCCGAAATCGTGAAAAACGACATACTATAGTATGCCCTCCGACACCATGGACTATAGCCTTTCGCTTTTGCGTGATTTTCACCTTTTTTTCAAATCCTCCGAAATCGTGAAAAACGACATACTATAGTATGCCCTCCGACACCATGGACTATAGCCTTTCGCTTTTGCGTGATTTTCACCTTTTTTTTTTAAATCCTCCGAAATCGTGAAAAACGACATACTATAGTATGCCCTCCGACACCATGGACTATAGCCTTTCGCTTTTGCGTGATTTTCACCTTTTTTTTTTAAAATCCTCCAAAATCGTGAAAAACGACATACTAGTATGCGGTCCGACACCATGGACTATAGCCTTTCGCTTTTGCGTGATTTTCACCTTTTTTTTTAATCCTCCGAAATCGTGAAAAACGACATACTATAGTATGCCCTCCGACACCATGGACTATAGCCTTTCGCTTTTGCGTGATTTTCACCTTTTTTTCAAATCCTCCGAAATCGTGAAAAACGACATACTATAGTATGCCCTCCGACACCATGGACTATAGCCTTTCGCTTTTGCGTGATTTTCACCTTTTTTTCAAATCCTCCGAAATCGTGAAAAACGACATACTATAGTATGCCCTCCGACACCATGGACTATAGCCTTTCGCTTTTGCGTGATTTTCACCTTTTTTTTTAAATCCTCCGAAATCGTGAAAAACGACATACTATAGTATGCCCTCCGACACCATGGACTATAGCCTTTCGCTTTTGCGTGATTTTCACCTTTTTTTCAAATCCTCCGAAATCGTGAAAAACGACATACTATAGTATGCCCTCCGACACCATGGACTATAGCCTTTCGCTTTTGCGTGATTTTCACCTTTTTTTTTAATCCTCCGAAATCGTGAAAAACGACATACTATAGTATGCCCTCCGACACCATGGACTATAGCCTTTTGCTTTTGCGTGATTTTCACCTTTTTTTTTAAATCCTCCGAAATCGTTAAAAACGACATACTATAGTATGCTCTCCGACACCATGGACTATAGCCTTTCGCTTTTGCGTGATTTTCACCTTTTTTTCAAATCCTCCGAAATCGTGAAAAACGACATACTATAGTATGCCCTCCGACACCATGGACTATAGCCTTTCGCTTTTGCGTGATTTTCACCTTTTTTTCAAATCCTCCGAAATCGTGAAAAACGACATACTATAGTATGCCCTCCGACACCATGGACTATAGCCTTTCGCTTTTGCGTGATTTTCACCTTTTTTTTTAAATCCTCCGAAATCGTGAAAAACCACATACTATAGTATGCCCTCCGACACCATGGACTATAGCCTTTCGCTTTTGCGTGATTTTCACCTTTTTTTTTAAAATCCTCCGAAATCGTGAAAAACGACATACTATAGTATGCCCTCCGACACCATGGACTATAGCCTTTCGCTTTTGCGTGATTTTCACCTTTTTTTTTAAAAATCCTCCAAAATCGTGAAAAACGACATACTAGTATGCGGTCCGACACCATGGACTATAGCCTTTCGCTTTTGCGTGATTTTCACCTTTTTTTTTAATCCTCCGAAATCGTGAAAAACGACATACTATAGTATGCCCTCCGACACCATGGACTATAGCCTTTCGCTTTTGCGTGATTTTCACCTTTTTTTCAAATCCTCCGAAATCGTGAAAAACGACATACTATAGTATGCCCTCCGACACCATGGACTATAGCCTTTCGCTTTTGCGTGATTTTCACCTTTTTTTCAAATCCTCCGAAATCGTGAAAAACGACATACTATAGTATGCCCTCCGACACCATGGACTATAGCCTTTCGCTTTTGCGTGATTTTCACCTTTTTTTTTAAATCCTCCGAAATCGTGAAAAACGACATACTATAGTATGCCCTCCGACACCATGGACTATAGCCTTTCGCTTTTGCGTGATTTTCACCTTTTTTTCAAATCCTCCGAAATCGTGAAAAACGACATACTATAGTATGCCCTCCGACACCATGGACTATAGCCTTTCGCTTTTGCGTGATTTTCACCTTTTTTTTTAAAATCCTCCGAAATCGTGAAAAACGACATACTATAGTATGCCCTCCGACACCATGGACTATAGCCTTTCGCTTTTGCGTGATTTTCACCTTTTTTTTTTAAATCCTCCAAAATCGTGAAAAACGACATACTAGTATGCGGTCCGACACCATGGACTATAGCCTTTCGCTTTTGCGTGATTTTCACCTTTTTTTTTAATCCTCCGAAATCGTGAAAAACGACATACTATAGTATGCCCTCCGACACCATGGACTATAGCCTTTCGCTTTTGCGTGATTTTCACCTTTTTTTCAAATCCTCCGAAATCGTGAAAAACGACATACTATAGTATGCCCTCCGACACCATGGACTATAGCCTTTCGCTTTTGCGTGATTTTCACCTTTTTTTCAAATCCTCCGAAATCGTGAAAAACGACATACTATAGTATGCCCTCCGACACCATGGACTATAGCCTTTCGCTTTTGCGTGATTTTCACCTTTTTTTAAAATCCTCCGAAATCGTGAAAAACGACATACTATAGTATGCCCTCCGACACCATGGACTATAGCCTTTCGCTTTTGCGTGATTTTCACCTTTTTTTCAAATCCTCCGAAATCGTGAAAAACGACATACTATAGTATGCCCTCCGACACCATGGACTATAGCCTTTCGCTTTTGCGTGATTTTCACCTTTTTTTTAATCCTCCGAAATCGTGAAAAACGACATACTATAGTATGCCCTCCGACACCATGGACTATAGCCTTTCGCTTTTGCGTGATTTTCACCTTTTTTTCAAATCCTCCGAAATCGTGAAAAACGACATACTATAGTATGCCCTCCGACACCATGGACTATAGCCTTTCGCTTTTGCGTGATTTTCACCTTTTTTTTAAATCCTCGAAATCGTGAAAAACCACATACTATAGTATGCCCTCCGACACCATGGACTATAGCCTTTCGCTTTTGCGTGATTTTCACCTTTTTTTTTTAAATCCTCCGAAATCGTGAAAACGACATACTATAGTATGCCCTCCGACACCATGGACTATAGCCTTTCGCTTTTGCGTGATTTTCACCTTTTTTTTTAAAAATCCTCCAAAATCGTGAAAAACGACATACTAGTATGCGGTCCGACACCATGGACTATAGCCTTTCGCTTTTGCGTGATTTTCACCTTTTTTTTAATCCTCCGAAATCGTGAAAAACGACATACTATAGTATGCCCTCCGACACCATGGACTATAGCCTTTCGCTTTTGCGTGATTTTCACCTTTTTTTCAAATCCTCCGAAATCGTGAAAAACGACATACTATAGTATGCCCTCCGACACCATGGACTATAGCCTTTCGCTTTTGCGTGATTTTCACCTTTTTTTCAAATCCTCCGAAATCGTGAAAAACGACATACTATAGTATGCCCTCCGACACCATGGACTATAGCCTTTCGCTTTTGCGTGATTTCACCTTTTTTTTAAATCCTCCGAAATCGTGAAAAACGACATACTATAGTATGCCCTCCGACACCATGGACTATAGCCTTTCGCTTTTGCGTGATTTTCACCTTTTTTTCAAATCCTCCGAAATCGTGAAAAACGACATACTATAGTATGCCCTCCGACACCATGGACTATAGCCTTTCGCTTTTGCGTGATTTTCACCTTTTTTTTTAAAAATCCTCCGAAATCGTGAAAAACGACATACTATAGTATGCCCTCCGACACCATGGACTATAGCCTTTCGCTTTTGCGTGATTTTCACCTTTTTTTTAAATCCTCCAAAATCGTGAAAAACGACATACTAGTATGCGGTCCGACACCATGGACTATAGCCTTTCGCTTTTGCGTGATTTTCACCTTTTTTTTTAATCCTCCGAAATCGTGAAAACGACATACTATAGTATGCCCTCCGACACCATGGACTATAGCCTTTCGCTTTTGCGTGATTTTCACCTTTTTTTCAAATCCTCCGAAATCGTGAAAACGACATACTATAGTATGCCCTCCGACACCATGGACTATAGCCTTTCGCTTTGCGTGATTTTCACCTTTTTTCAATCCTCCGAAATCGTGAAAAACGACATACTATAGTATGCCCTCCGACACCATGGACTATAGCCTTTCGCTTTTGCGTGATTTTCACCTTTTTTTTTAAATCCTCCGAAATCGTGAAAAACGACATACTATAGTATGCCCTCCGACACCATGGACTATAGCCTTTCGCTTTTGCGTGATTTTCACCTTTTTTTCAAATCCTCCGAAATCGTGAAAACGACATACTATAGTATGCCCTCCGACACCATGGACTATAGCCTTTCGCTTTGCGTGATTTTCACCTTTTTTTTTAATCCTCCGAAATCGTGAAAAACGACATACTATAGTATGCCCTCCGACACCATGGACTATAGCCTTTCGCTTTTGCGTGATTTTCACCTTTTTTTAAAATCCTCCGAAATCGTGAAAAACGACATACTATAGTATGCCCTCCGACACCATGGACTATAGCCTTTCGCTTTTGCGTGATTTTCACCTTTTTTTTTAAATCCTCCTAAATCGTGAAAAACCACATACTATAGTATGCCCTCCGACACCATGGACTATAGCCTTTCGCTTTTGCGTGATTTTCACCTTTTTTTTTAATCTTCCGAAATCGTGAAAAACGACATACTATAGTATGCCCTCCGACACCATGGACTATAGCCTTTCGCTTTTGCGTGATTTTCACCTTTTTTTTAAATCCTCCGAAATCGTGAAAAACGACATACTATAGTATGCCCTCCGACACCATGGACTATAGCCTTTCGCTTTGGCGTGATTTTCACCTTTTTTTCAAATCCTCCGAAATCGTGAAAAACGACATACTATAGTATGCCCTCCGACACCATGGACTATAGCCTTTCGCTTTTGCGTGATTTTCACCTTTTTTTTAATCCTCCGAAATCGTGAAAAACGACATACTATAGTATGCCCTCCGACACCATGGACTATAGCCTTTCGCTTTTGCGTGATTTTCACCTTTTTTTTAAATCCTCCGAAATCGTTAAAAACGACATACTATAGTATGCTCTCCGACACCATGGACTATAGCCTTTCGCTTTTGCGTGATTTTCACCTTTTTTTCAAATCCTCCGAAATCGTGAAAAACGACATACTATAGTATGCCCTCCGACACCATGGACTATAGCCTTTCGCTTTTGCGTGATTTTCACCTTTTTTTTTAAATCCTCCGAAATCGTGAAAAACCACATACTATAGTATGCCCTCCGACACCATGGACTATAGCCTTTCGCTTTTGCGTGATTTTCACCTTTTTTTTTAATCTTCCGAAATCGTGAAAAACGACATACTATATAGTATGCCCTCCGACACGCCTTCGCTTTTGCGTGATTTTCACCTTTTTTTTAAAATCCTCCGAAATCGTGAAAAACGACATACTAGTATGCGGTCCGAGACCATGGACTATAGCCTTTCGCTTTTGCGTGATTTTCACCTTTTTTTTAAATCCTCCGAAATCGTGAAAAACGACATACTATAGTATGCCCTCCGACACCATGGACTATAGCCTTTCGCTTTTGCGTGATTTTCACCTTTTTTTCAAATCCTCCGAAATCGTGAAAAACGACATACTATAGTATGCCTCCGACACCATGGACTATAGCCTTTCGCTTTTGCGTGATTTTCACCTTTTTTTCAAATCCTCCGAAATCGTGAAAAACGACATACTATAGTATGCCCTCCGACACCATGGACTATAGCCTTTCGCTTTTGCGTGATTTTCACCTTTTTTTTAAATCCTCCGAAATCGTGAAAAACGACATACTATAGTATGCCCTCCGACACCATGGACTATAGCCTTTCGCTTTTGCGTGATTTTCACCTTTTTTTTTTAAATCCTCCGAAATCGTGAAAAACGACATACTAGTATGCGTCCGACACCATGGACTATAGCCTTTCGCTTTTGCGTGATTTTCACCTTTTTTTTAATCCTCCGAAATCGTGAAAAACGACATACTATAGTATGCCCTCCGACACCATGGACTATAGCCTTTCGCTTTTGCGTGATTTCACCTTTTTTTCAAATCCTCCGAAATCGTGAAAAACGACATACTATAGTATGCCCTCCGACACCATGGACTATAGCCTTTCGCTTTTGCGTGATTTTCACCTTTTTTTCAAATCCTCCGAAATCGTGAAAAACGACATACTATAGTATGCCCTCCGACACCATGGACTATAGCCTTTCGCTTTTGCGTGATTTTCACCTTTTTTTTAAATCCTCCGAAATCGTGAAAACGACATACTATAGTATGCCCTCCGACACCATGGACTATAGCCTTTCGCTTTTGCGTGATTTTCACCTTTTTTTAAATCTCCGAAATCGTGAAAAACGACATACTATAGTATGCCCTCCGACACCATGGACTATAGCCTTTCGCTTTTGCGTGATTTTCACCTTTTTTTTTAAATCCTCCGAAATCGTGAAAAACGACATACTATAGTATGCCCTCCGACACCATGGACTATAGCCTTTCGCTTTTGCGTGATTTTCACCTTTTTTTAAAATCCTCCGAAATCGTGAAAAACGACATACTATAGTATGCCCTCCGACACCATGGACTATAGCCTTTCGCTTTTGCGTGATTTTCACCTTTTTTTTTAATCCTCCAAATCGTGAAAAACGACATACTATAGTATGCCCTCCGACACCATGGACTATAGCCTTTCGCTTTTGCGTGATTTTCACCTTTTTTTTTAATCTCCGAAATCGTGAAAAACGACATACTATAGTATGCCCTCCGACACCATGGACTATAGCCTTTCGCTTTTGCGTGATTTTCACCTTTTTTTTAAATCCTCCGAAATCGTGAAAAACGACATACTATAGTATGCCCTCCGACACCATGGACTATAGCCTTTCGCTTTTGCGTGATTTTCACCTTTTTTTCAAATCCTCCGAAATCGTGAAAAACGACATACTATAGTATGCCCTCCGACACCATGGACTATAGCCTTTCGCTTTTGCGTGATTTTCACCTTTTTTTTAAATCCTCCGAAATCGTAAAAACGACATACTATAGTATGCTCTCCGACACCATGGACTATAGCCTTTCGCTTTTGCGTGATTTTCACCTTTTTTTAAATCCTCCGAAATCGTGAAAAACGACATACTATAGTATGCCCTCCGACACCATGGACTATAGCCTTTCGCTTTTGCGTGATTTTCACCTTTTTTTCAAATCCTCCGAAATCGTGAAAAACGACATACTATAGTATGCCCTCCGACACCATGGACTATAGCCTTTCGCTTTTGCGTGATTTTCACCTTTTTTTTTAAATCCTCCGAAATCGTGAAAAACCACATACTATAGTATGCCCTCCGACACCATGGACTATAGCCTTTCGCTTTTGCGTGATTTTCACCTTTTTTTTAAATCCTCCGAAATCGTGAAAAACGACATACTATAGTATGCCCTCCGACACCATGGACTATAGCCTTTCGCTTTTGCGTGATTTTCACCTTTTTTTTAAAATCCTCCAAATCGTGAAAACGACATACTAGTATGCGGTCCGACACCATGGACTATAGCCTTTCGCTTTTGCGTGATTTTCACCTTTTTTTTAATCCTCCGAAATCGTGAAAAACGACATACTATAGTATGCCCTCCGACACCATGGACTATAGCCTTTCGCTTTTGCGTGATTTTCACCTTTTTTTCAAATCCTCCGAAATCGTGAAAAACGACATACTATAGTATGCCCTCCGACACCATGGACTATAGCCTTTCGCTTTTGCGTGATTTTCACCTTTTTTTCAAATCCTCCGAAATCGTGAAAAACGACATACTATAGTATGCCCTCCGACACCATGGACTATAGCCTTTCGCTTTTGCGTGATTTTCACCTTTTTTTTTAAATCCTCCGAAATCGTGAAAACGACATACTATAGTATGCCCTCCGACACCATGGACTATAGCCTTTCGCTTTTGCGTGATTTTCACCTTTTTTTCAAATCCTCCGAAATCGTGAAAAACGACATACTATAGTATGCCCTCCGACACCATGGACTATAGCCTTTCGCTTTTGCGTGATTTTCACCTTTTTTTTTAAAATCCTCCGAAATCGTGAAAAACGACATACTATAGTATGCCCTCCGACACCATGGACTATAGCCTTTCGCTTTTGCGTGATTTTCACCTTTTTTTTTAAAATCCTCCAAAATCGTGAAAAACGACATACTAGTATGCGGTCCGACACCATGGACTATAGCCTTTCGCTTTTGCGTGATTTTCACCTTTTTTTTTAATCCTCCGAAATCGTGAAAAACGACATACTATAGTATGCCCTCCGACACCATGGACTATAGCCTTTCGCTTTTGCGTGATTTTCACCTTTTTTTCAAATCCTCCGAAATCGTGAAAAACGACATACTATAGTATGCCCTCCGACACCATGGACTATAGCCTTTCGCTTTTGCGTGATTTTCACCTTTTTTCAAATCCTCCGAAATCGTGAAAAACGACATACTATAGTATGCCCTCCGACACCATGGACTATAGCCTTTCGCTTTTGCGTGATTTTCACCTTTTTTTTTAAATCCTCCGAAATCGTGAAAAACGACATACTATAGTATGCCCTCCGACACCATGGACTATAGCCTTTCGCTTTTGCGTGATTTTCACCTTTTTTTCAAATCCTCCGAAATCGTGAAAAACGACATACTATAGTATGCCCTCCGACACCATGGACTATAGCCTTTCGCTTTTGCGTGATTTTCACCTTTTTTTTTTAAATCCTCCGAAATCGTGAAAAACGACATACTATAGTATGCCCTCCGACACCATGGACTATAGCCTTTCGCTTTTGCGTGATTTTCACCTTTTTTTTTAAATCCTCCAAAATCGTGAAAAACGACATACTAGTATGCGGTCCGACACCATGGACTATAGCCTTTCGCTTTTGCGTGATTTTCACCTTTTTTTTTAATCCTCCGAAATCGTGAAAAACGACATACTATAGTATGCCTCCGACACCATGGACTATAGCCTTTCGCTTTTGCGTGATTTTCACCTTTTTTTCAAATCCTCCGAAATCGTGAAAAACGACATACTATAGTATGCCCTCCGACACCATGGACTATAGCCTTTCGCTTTTGCGTGATTTTCACCTTTTTTTCAAATCCTCCGAAATCGTGAAAAACGACATACTATAGTATGCCCTCCGACACCATGGACTATAGCCTTTCGCTTTTGCGTGATTTTCACCTTTTTTTTTAAATCCTCCGAAATCGTGAAAAACGACATACTATAGTATGCCCTCCGACACCATGGACTATAGCCTTTCGCTTTTGCGTGATTTTCACCTTTTTTTCAAATCCTCCGAAATCGTGAAAAACGACATACTATAGTATGCCCTCCGACACCATGGACTATAGCCTTCGCTTTTGCGTGATTTTCACCTTTTTTTTTAAATCCTCCGAAATCGTGAAAAACGACATACTATAGTATGCCCTCCGACACCATGGACTATAGCCTTTCGCTTTTGCGTGATTTTCACCTTTTTTTAAATCCTCCGAAATCGTGAAAAACGACATACTATAGTATGCCCTCCGACACCATGGACTATAGCCTTTCGCTTTTGCGTGATTTTCACCTTTTTTTTAAATCCTCCGAAATCGTGAAAAACGACATACTATAGTATGCCCTCCGACACCATGGACTATAGCCTTTCGCTTTTGCGTGATTTTCACCTTTTTTTTTAAATCCTCCGAAATCGTGAAAAACGACATACTATAGTATGCCCTCCGACACCATGGACTATAGCCTTTCGCTTTTGCGTGATTTCACCTTTTTTTTTAAATCCTCCGAAATCGTGAAAACGACATACTAGTATGCCGTCCGACACCATGGACTATAGCCTTTCGCTTTTGCGTGATTTTCACCTTTTTTTCAATCCTCCGAAATCGTGAAAAACGACATACTATAGTATGCCCTCCGACACCATGGACTATAGCCTTTCGCTTTTGCGTGATTTTCACCTTTTTTTTAAATCCTCCGAAATCGTGAAAAACGACATACTATAGTATGCCCTCCGACACCATGGACTATAGCCTTTCGCTTTTGCGTGATTTTCACCTTTTTTTCAAATCCTCCGAAATCGTGAAAAACGACATACTATAGTATGCCCTCCGACACCATGGACTATAGCCTTTCGCTTTTGCGTGATTTTCACCTTTTTTTTAAATCCTCCGAAATCGTGAAAAACGACATACTATAGTATGCCCTCCGACACCATGGACTATAGCCTTTCGCTTTTGCGTGATTTTCACCTTTTTTTCAAATCCTCCGAAATCGTGAAAAACGACATACTATAGTATGCCCTCCGACACCATGGACTATAGCCTTTCGCTTTTGCGTGATTTTCACCTTTTTTTTTAAATCCTCCGAAATCGTGAAAAACGACATACTATAGTATGCCTCCGACACCATGGACTATAGCC
>NW_027637005.1:0-34124 GCF_951216825.1 Electrona antarctica
AGTCTGTATCTTCAAAACTAGACACTCTGCAGGCCTATAAGCTTGGCTGGGGGCAGAGAAGCAGAGTCTGAGCAGCTACAGGAAGGATGGAGGGGTTCAGACAAGGTTTTCCAACTCCGTGCCTAAATGTCACTTTCACAGCGAAATAAGCCCAGTTTGGCCCTGTTCACTTTTGCTTAGCAGAGTCTGTATCTTCAAAACTAGACACTCTGCAGGCCTATAAGCTTGGCTGGGGGCAGAGAAGCAGAGTCTGAGCAGCTACAGGAAGGATGGAGGGGTTCAGACAAGGTTTTCCAACTCCGTGCCTAAATGTCACTTTCACAGCGAAATAAGCCCAGTTTGGCCCTGTTCACTTTTGCTTAGCAGAGTCTGTATCTTCAAAACTAGACACTCTGCAGGCCTATAAGCTTGGCTGGGGGCAGAGAAGCAGAGTCTGAGCAGCTACAGGAAGGATGGAGGGGTTCAGACAAGGTTTTCCAACTCCGTGCCTAAATGTCACTTTCACAGCGAAATAAGCCCAGTTTGGCCCTGTTCACTTTTGCTTAGCAGAGTCTGTATCTTCAAAACTAGACACTCTGCAGGCCTATAAGCTTGGCTGGGGGCAGAGAAGCAGAGTCTGAGCAGCTACAGGAAGGATGGAGGGGTTCAGACAAGGTTTTCCAACTCCGTGCCTAAATGTCACTTTCACAGCGAAATAAGCCCAGTTTGGCCCTGTTCACTTTTGCTTAGCAGAGTCTGTATCTTCAAAACTAGACACTCTGCAGGCCTATAAGCTTGGCTGGGGGCAGAGAAGCAGAGTCTGAGCAGCTACAGGAAGGATGGAGGGGTTCAGACAAGGTTTTCCAACTCCGTGCCTAAATGTCACTTTCACAGCGAAATAAGCCCAGTTTGGCCCTGTTCACTTTTGCTTAGCAGAGTCTGTATCTTCAAAACTAGACACTCTGCAGGCCTATAAGCTTGGCTGGGGGCAGAGAAGCAGAGTCTGAGCAGCTACAGGAAGGATGGAGGGGTTCAGACAAGGTTTTCCAACTCCGTGCCTAAATGTCACTTTCACAGCGAAATAAGCCCAGTTTGGCCCTGTTCACTTTTGCTTAGCAGAGTCTGTATCTTCAAAACTAGACACTCTGCAGGCCTATAAGCTTGGCTGGGGGCAGAGAAGCAGAGTCTGAGCAGCTACAGGAAGGATGGAGGGGTTCAGACAAGGTTTTCCAACTCCGTGCCTAAATGTCACTTTCACAGCGAAATAAGCCCAGTTTGGCCCTGTTCACTTTTGCTTAGCAGAGTCTGTATCTTCAAAACTAGACACTCTGCAGGCCTATAAGCTTGGCTGGGGGCAGAGAAGCAGAGTCTGAGCAGCTACAGGAAGGATGGAGGGGTTCAGACAAGGTTTTCCAACTCCGTGCCTAAATGTCACTTTCACAGCGAAATAAGCCCAGTTTGGCCCTGTTCACTTTTGCTTAGCAGAGTCTGTATCTTCAAAACTAGACACTCTGCAGGCCTATAAGCTTGGCTGGGGGCAGAGAAGCAGAGTCTGAGCAGCTACAGGAAGGATGGAGGGGTTCAGACAAGGTTTTCCAACTCCGTGCCTAAATGTCACTTTCACAGCGAAATAAGCCCAGTTTGGCCCTGTTCACTTTTGCTTAGCAGAGTCTGTATCTTCAAAACTAGACACTCTGCAGGCCTATAAGCTTGGCTGGGGGCAGAGAAGCAGAGTCTGAGCAGCTACAGGAAGGATGGAGGGGTTCAGACAAGGTTTTCCAACTCCGTGCCTAAATGTCACTTTCACAGCGAAATAAGCCCAGTTTGGCCCTGTTCACTTTTGCTTAGCAGAGTCTGTATCTTCAAAACTAGACACTCTGCAGGCCTATAAGCTTGGCTGGGGGCAGAGAAGCAGAGTCTGAGCAGCTACAGGAAGGATGGAGGGGTTCAGACAAGGTTTTCCAACTCCGTGCCTAAATGTCACTTTCACAGCGAAATAAGCCCAGTTTGGCCCTGTTCACTTTTGCTTAGCAGAGTCTGTATCTTCAAAACTAGACACTCTGCAGGCCTATAAGCTTGGCTGGGGGCAGAGAAGCAGAGTCTGAGCAGCTACAGGAAGGATGGAGGGGTTCAGACAAGGTTTTCCAACTCCGTGCCTAAATGTCACTTTCACAGCGAAATAAGCCCAGTTTGGCCCTGTTCACTTTTGCTTAGCAGAGTCTGTATCTTCAAAACTAGACACTCTGCAGGCCTATAAGCTTGGCTGGGGGCAGAGAAGCAGAGTCTGAGCAGCTACAGGAAGGATGGAGGGGTTCAGACAAGGTTTTCCAACTCCGTGCCTAAATGTCACTTTCACAGCGAAATAAGCCCAGTTTGGCCCTGTTCACTTTTGCTTAGCAGAGTCTGTATCTTCAAAACTAGACACTCTGCAGGCCTATAAGCTTGGCTGGGGGCAGAGAAGCAGAGTCTGAGCAGCTACAGGAAGGATGGAGGGGTTCAGACAAGGTTTTCCAACTCCGTGCCTAAATGTCACTTTCACAGCGAAATAAGCCCAGTTTGGCCCTGTTCACTTTTGCTTAGCAGAGTCTGTATCTTCAAAACTAGACACTCTGCAGGCCTATAAGCTTGGCTGGGGGCAGAGAAGCAGAGTCTGAGCAGCTACAGGAAGGATGGAGGGGTTCAGACAAGGTTTTCCAACTCCGTGCCTAAATGTCACTTTCACAGCGAAATAAGCCCAGTTTGGCCCTGTTCACTTTTGCTTAGCAGAGTCTGTATCTTCAAAACTAGACACTCTGCAGGCCTATAAGCTTGGCTGGGGGCAGAGAAGCAGAGTCTGAGCAGCTACAGGAAGGATGGAGGGGTTCAGACAAGGTTTTCCAACTCCGTGCCTAAATGTCACTTTCACAGCGAAATAAGCCCAGTTTGGCCCTGTTCACTTTTGCTTAGCAGAGTCTGTATCTTCAAAACTAGACACTCTGCAGGCCTATAAGCTTGGCTGGGGGCAGAGAAGCAGAGTCTGAGCAGCTACAGGAAGGATGGAGGGGTTCAGACAAGGTTTTCCAACTCCGTGCCTAAATGTCACTTTCACAGCGAAATAAGCCCAGTTTGGCCCTGTTCACTTTTGCTTAGCAGAGTCTGTATCTTCAAAACTAGACACTCTGCAGGCCTATAAGCTTGGCTGGGGGCAGAGAAGCAGAGTCTGAGCAGCTACAGGAAGGATGGAGGGGTTCAGACAAGGTTTTCCAACTCCGTGCCTAAATGTCACTTTCACAGCGAAATAAGCCCAGTTTGGCCCTGTTCACTTTTGCTTAGCAGAGTCTGTATCTTCAAAACTAGACACTCTGCAGGCCTATAAGCTTGGCTGGGGGCAGAGAAGCAGAGTCTGAGCAGCTACAGGAAGGATGGAGGGGTTCAGACAAGGTTTTCCAACTCCGTGCCTAAATGTCACTTTCACAGCGAAATAAGCCCAGTTTGGCCCTGTTCACTTTTGCTTAGCAGAGTCTGTATCTTCAAAACTAGACACTCTGCAGGCCTATAAGCTTGGCTGGGGGCAGAGAAGCAGAGTCTGAGCAGCTACAGGAAGGATGGAGGGGTTCAGACAAGGTTTTCCAACTCCGTGCCTAAATGTCACTTTCACAGCGAAATAAGCCCAGTTTGGCCCTGTTCACTTTTGCTTAGCAGAGTCTGTATCTTCAAAACTAGACACTCTGCAGGCCTATAAGCTTGGCTGGGGGCAGAGAAGCAGAGTCTGAGCAGCTACAGGAAGGATGGAGGGGTTCAGACAAGGTTTTCCAACTCCGTGCCTAAATGTCACTTTCACAGCGAAATAAGCCCAGTTTGGCCCTGTTCACTTTTGCTTAGCAGAGTCTGTATCTTCAAAACTAGACACTCTGCAGGCCTATAAGCTTGGCTGGGGGCAGAGAAGCAGAGTCTGAGCAGCTACAGGAAGGATGGAGGGGTTCAGACAAGGTTTTCCAACTCCGTGCCTAAATGTCACTTTCACAGCGAAATAAGCCCAGTTTGGCCCTGTTCACTTTTGCTTAGCAGAGTCTGTATCTTCAAAACTAGACACTCTGCAGGCCTATAAGCTTGGCTGGGGGCAGAGAAGCAGAGTCTGAGCAGCTACAGGAAGGATGGAGGGGTTCAGACAAGGTTTTCCAACTCCGTGCCTAAATGTCACTTTCACAGCGAAATAAGCCCAGTTTGGCCCTGTTCACTTTTGCTTAGCAGAGTCTGTATCTTCAAAACTAGACACTCTGCAGGCCTATAAGCTTGGCTGGGGGCAGAGAAGCAGAGTCTGAGCAGCTACAGGAAGGATGGAGGGGTTCAGACAAGGTTTTCCAACTCCGTGCCTAAATGTCACTTTCACAGCGAAATAAGCCCAGTTTGGCCCTGTTCACTTTTGCTTAGCAGAGTCTGTATCTTCAAAACTAGACACTCTGCAGGCCTATAAGCTTGGCTGGGGGCAGAGAAGCAGAGTCTGAGCAGCTACAGGAAGGATGGAGGGGTTCAGACAAGGTTTTCCAACTCCGTGCCTAAATGTCACTTTCACAGCGAAATAAGCCCAGTTTGGCCCTGTTCACTTTTGCTTAGCAGAGTCTGTATCTTCAAAACTAGACACTCTGCAGGCCTATAAGCTTGGCTGGGGGCAGAGAAGCAGAGTCTGAGCAGCTACAGGAAGGATGGAGGGGTTCAGACAAGGTTTTCCAACTCCGTGCCTAAATGTCACTTTCACAGCGAAATAAGCCCAGTTTGGCCCTGTTCACTTTTGCTTAGCAGAGTCTGTATCTTCAAAACTAGACACTCTGCAGGCCTATAAGCTTGGCTGGGGGCAGAGAAGCAGAGTCTGAGCAGCTACAGGAAGGATGGAGGGGTTCAGACAAGGTTTTCCAACTCCGTGCCTAAATGTCACTTTCACAGCGAAATAAGCCCAGTTTGGCCCTGTTCACTTTTGCTTAGCAGAGTCTGTATCTTCAAAACTAGACACTCTGCAGGCCTATAAGCTTGGCTGGGGGCAGAGAAGCAGAGTCTGAGCAGCTACAGGAAGGATGGAGGGGTTCAGACAAGGTTTTCCAACTCCGTGCCTAAATGTCACTTTCACAGCGAAATAAGCCCAGTTTGGCCCTGTTCACTTTTGCTTAGCAGAGTCTGTATCTTCAAAACTAGACACTCTGCAGGCCTATAAGCTTGGCTGGGGGCAGAGAAGCAGAGTCTGAGCAGCTACAGGAAGGATGGAGGGGTTCAGACAAGGTTTTCCAACTCCGTGCCTAAATGTCACTTTCACAGCGAAATAAGCCCAGTTTGGCCCTGTTCACTTTTGCTTAGCAGAGTCTGTATCTTCAAAACTAGACACTCTGCAGGCCTATAAGCTTGGCTGGGGGCAGAGAAGCAGAGTCTGAGCAGCTACAGGAAGGATGGAGGGGTTCAGACAAGGTTTTCCAACTCCGTGCCTAAATGTCACTTTCACAGCGAAATAAGCCCAGTTTGGCCCTGTTCACTTTTGCTTAGCAGAGTCTGTATCTTCAAAACTAGACACTCTGCAGGCCTATAAGCTTGGCTGGGGGCAGAGAAGCAGAGTCTGAGCAGCTACAGGAAGGATGGAGGGGTTCAGACAAGGTTTTCCAACTCCGTGCCTAAATGTCACTTTCACAGCGAAATAAGCCCAGTTTGGCCCTGTTCACTTTTGCTTAGCAGAGTCTGTATCTTCAAAACTAGACACTCTGCAGGCCTATAAGCTTGGCTGGGGGCAGAGAAGCAGAGTCTGAGCAGCTACAGGAAGGATGGAGGGGTTCAGACAAGGTTTTCCAACTCCGTGCCTAAATGTCACTTTCACAGCGAAATAAGCCCAGTTTGGCCCTGTTCACTTTTGCTTAGCAGAGTCTGTATCTTCAAAACTAGACACTCTGCAGGCCTATAAGCTTGGCTGGGGGCAGAGAAGCAGAGTCTGAGCAGCTACAGGAAGGATGGAGGGGTTCAGACAAGGTTTTCCAACTCCGTGCCTAAATGTCACTTTCACAGCGAAATAAGCCCAGTTTGGCCCTGTTCACTTTTGCTTAGCAGAGTCTGTATCTTCAAAACTAGACACTCTGCAGGCCTATAAGCTTGGCTGGGGGCAGAGAAGCAGAGTCTGAGCAGCTACAGGAAGGATGGAGGGGTTCAGACAAGGTTTTCCAACTCCGTGCCTAAATGTCACTTTCACAGCGAAATAAGCCCAGTTTGGCCCTGTTCACTTTTGCTTAGCAGAGTCTGTATCTTCAAAACTAGACACTCTGCAGGCCTATAAGCTTGGCTGGGGGCAGAGAAGCAGAGTCTGAGCAGCTACAGGAAGGATGGAGGGGTTCAGACAAGGTTTTCCAACTCCGTGCCTAAATGTCACTTTCACAGCGAAATAAGCCCAGTTTGGCCCTGTTCACTTTTGCTTAGCAGAGTCTGTATCTTCAAAACTAGACACTCTGCAGGCCTATAAGCTTGGCTGGGGGCAGAGAAGCAGAGTCTGAGCAGCTACAGGAAGGATGGAGGGGTTCAGACAAGGTTTTCCAAGTCCGTGCCTAAATGTCACTTTCACATCGAAATAAGCCCAGTTTGGCCCTGTTCACTTTTGCTTAGCAGAGTCTGTATCTTCAAAACTAGACACTCTGCAGGCCTATAAGCTTGGCTGGGGGCAGAGAAGCAGAGTCTGAGCAGCTACAGGAAGGATGGAGGGGTTCAGACAAGGTTTTCCAAGTCCGTGCCTAAATGTCACTTTCACAGCGAAATAAGCCCAGTTTGGCCCTGTTCACTTTTGCTTAGCAGAGTCTGTATCTTCAAAACTAGACACTCTGCAGGCCTATATCAGCCCAATATCAATATCAGCCCAATATCAATATCAGCCCAATATCAATATCAGCCCAATATCAATATCAGCCCAATATCAATATCAGCCCAATATCAATATCAGCCCAATATCAATATCAGCCCAATATCAATATCAGCCCAATATCAATATCAGCCCAATATCAATATCAGCCCAATATCAATATCAGCCCAATATCAATATCAGCCCAATATCAATATCAGCCCAATATCAATATCAGCCCAATATCAATATCAGCCCAATATCAACCAATATCAATATCAGCCCAATATCAATATCAGCCCAATATCAATATCAGCCCAATATCAATATCAGCCCAATATCAATATCAGCCCAATATCAATATCAGCCCAATATCAATATCAGCCCAATATCAGCATCAGCCCAATATCAGCATCAGCCCAATATCAGCATCAGCCCAATATCAGCATCAGCCCAATATCAGCATCAGCCCAATATCAGCATCAGCCCAATATCAGCATCAGCCCAATATCAGCATCAGCCCAATATCAGCATCAGCCCAATATCAGCATCAGCCCAATATCAGCATCAGCCCAATATCAGCATCAGCCCAATATCAGCATCAGCCCAATATCAGCATCAGCCCAATATCAGCATCAGCCCAATATCAGCATCAGCCCAATATCAGCATCAGCCCAATATCAGCATCAGCCCAATATCAGCATCAGCCCAATATCAGCATCAGCCCAATATCAGCTGATATATTGATATTGGGCTGATATTGATATTGGGATGATATTGATATTGGGCTGATATTGATATTGGGCTGATATTGATATTGGTTGATATTGGGCTGATATTGATATTGGGCTGATATTGATATTGGGCTGATATTGATATTGGGCTGATATTGATATTGGGCTGATATTGATATTGGGCTGATATTGATATTGGGCTGATATTGATATTGGGCTGATATTGATATTGGGCTGATATTGATATTGGGCTGATATTGATATTGGGCTGATATTGATATTGGGCTGATGCTGATATTGGGCTGATGCTGATATTGGGCTGATGCTGATATTGGGCTGATGCTGATATTGGGCTGATGCTGATATTGGGCTGATGCTGATATTGGGCTGATGCTGATATTGGGCTGATGCTGATATTGGGCTGATGCTGATATTGGGCTGATGCTGATATTGGGCTGATGCTGATATTGGGCTGATGCTGATATTGGGCTGATGCTGATATTGGGCTGATGCTGATATTGGGCTGATGCTGATATTGGACTGATGCTGATATTGGGCTGATGCTGATATTGGGCTGATGCTGATATTGGGCTGATGCTGATATTGGGCTGATGCTGATATTGGGCTGATGCTGATATTGGGCTGATGCTGATATTGGGCTGATGCTGATATTGGGCTGATGCTGATATTGGGCTGATGCTGATATTGGGCTGATGCTGATATTGGGCTGATGCTGATATTGGGCTGATGCTGATATTGGGCTGATGCTGATATTGGGCTGATGCTGATATTGGGCTGATGCTGATATTGGGCTGATGCTGATATTGGGCTGATGCTGATATTGGGCTGATGCTGATATTGGGCTGATGCTGATATTGGGCTGATGCTGATATTGGGCTGATGCTGATATTGGGCTGATGCTGATATTGGGCTGATGCTGATATTGGGCTGATGCTGATATTGGGCTGATGCTGATATTGGGCTGATGCTGATATTGGGCTGATGCTGATATTGGGCTGATGCTGATATTGGGCTGATGCTGATATTGGGCTGATGCTGATATTGGGCTGATGCTGATATTGGGCTGATGCTGATATTGGGCTGATGCTGATATTGGGCTGATGCTGATATTGGGCTGATGCTGATATTGGGCTGATGCTGATATTGGGCTGATGCTGATATTGGGCTGATGCTGATATTGGGCTGATGCTGATATTGGGCTGATGCTGATATTGGGCTGATGCTGATATTGGGCTGATGCTGATATTGGGCTGATGCTGATATTGGGCTGATGCTGATATTGGGCTGATGCTGATATTGGGCTGATGCTGATATTGGGCTGATATTGGGCTGATGCTGATATTGGGCTGATGCTGATATTGGGCTGATGCTGATATTGGGCTGATGCTGATATTGGGCTGATGCTGATATTGGGCTGATGCTGATATTGGGCTGATGCTGATATTGGGCTGATGCTGATATTGGGCTGATGCTGATATTGGGCTGATGCTGATATTGGGCTGATGCTGATATTGGGCTGATGCTGATATTGGGCTGATGCTGATATTGGGCTGATGCTGATATTGGGCTGATGCTGATATTGGGCTGATGCTGATATTGGGCTGATGCTGATATTGGGCTGATGCTGATATTGGGCTGATGCTGATATTGGGCTGATGCTGATATTGGGCTGATGCTGATATTGGGCTGATGCTGATATTGGGCTGATGCTGATATTGGGCTGATGCTGATATTGGGCTGATGCTGATATTGGGCTGATGCTGATATTGGGCTGATGCTGATATTGGGCTGATGCTCATATTGGGCTGATGCTGATATTGGGCTGATGCTGATATTGGGCTGATGCTGATATTGGGCTGATGCTGATATTGGGCTGATGCTGATATTGGGCTGATGCTGATATTGGGCTGATGCTGATATTGGGCTGATGCTGATATTGGGCTGATGCTGATATTGGGCTGATGCTGATATTGGGCTGATGCTGATATTGGGCTGATGCTGATATTGGGCTGATGCTGATATTGGGCTGATGCTGATATTGGGCTGATGCTGATATTGGGCTGATGCTGATATTGGGCTGATATTGATATTGGGCTGATATTGATATTGGGCTGATATAGGCCTGCAGAGTGTCTAGTTTTGAAGATACAGACTCTGCTAAGCAAAAGTGAACAGGGCCAAACTGGGCTTATTTCGCTGTGAAAGTGACATTTAGGCACGGACTTGGAAAACCTTGTCTGAACCCCTCCATCCTTCCTGTAGCTGCTCAGACTCTGCTTCTCTGCCCCCAGCCAAGCTTATAGGCCTGCAGAGTGTCTAGTTTTGAAGATACAGACTCTGCTAAGCAAAAGTGAACAGGGCCAAACTGGGCTTATTTCGCTGTGAAAGTGACATTTAGGCACGGAGTTGGAAAACCTTGTCTGAACCCCTCCATCCTTCCTGTAGCTGCTCAGACTCTGCTTCTCTGCCCCCAGCCAAGCTTATAGGCCTGCAGAGTGTCTAGTTTTGAAGATACAGACTCTGCTAAGCAAAAGTGAACAGGGCCAAACTGGCCTTATTTCGCTGTGAAAGTGACATTTAGGCACGGAGTTGGAAAACCTTGTCTGAACCCCTCCATCCTTCCTGTAGCTGCTCAGACTCTGCTTCTCTGCCCCCAGCCAAGCTTATAGGCCTGCAGAGTGTCTAGTTTTGAAGATACAGACTCTGCTAAGCAAAAGTGAACAGGGCCAAACTGGGCTTATTTCGCTGTGAAAGTGACATTTAGGCACGGAGTTGGAAAACCTTGTCTGAACCCCTCCATCCTTCCTGTAGCTGCTCAGACTCTGCTTCTCTGCCCCCAGCCAAGCTTATAGGCCTGCAGAGTGTCTAGTTTTGAAGATACAGACTCTGCTAAGCAAAAGTGAACAGGGCCAAACTGGGCTTATTTCGCTGTGAAAGTGACATTTAGGCACGGAGTTGGAAAACCTTGTCTGAACCCCTCCATCCTTCCTGTAGCTGCTCAGACTCTGCTTCTCTGCCCCCAGCCAAGCTTATAGGCCTGCAGAGTGTCTAGTTTTGAAGATACAGACTCTGCTAAGCAAAAGTGAACAGGGCCAAACTGGGCTTATTTCGCTGTGAAAGTGACATTTAGGCACGGAGTTGGAAAACCTTGTCTGAACCCCTCCATCCTTCCTGTAGCTGCTCAGACTCTGCTTCTCTGCCCCCAGCCAAGCTTATAGGCCTGCAGAGTGTCTAGTTTTGAAGATACAGACTCTGCTAAGCAAAAGTGAACAGGGCCAAACTGGGCTTATTTCGCTGTGAAAGTGACATTTAGGCACGGAGTTGGAAAACCTTGTCTGAACCCCTCCATCCTTCCTGTAGCTGCTCAGACTCTGCTTCTCTGCCCCCAGCCAAGCTTATAGGCCTGCAGAGTGTCTAGTTTTGAAGATACAGACTCTGCTAAGCAAAAGTGAACAGGGCCAAACTGGGCTTATTTCGCTGTGAAAGTGACATTTAGGCACGGAGTTGGAAAACCTTGTCTGAACCCCTCCATCCTTCCTGTAGCTGCTCAGACTCTGCTTCTCTGCCCCCAGCCAAGCTTATAGGCCTGCAGAGTGTCTAGTTTTGAAGATACAGACTCTGCTAAGCAAAAGTGAACAGGGCCAAACTGGGCTTATTTCGCTGTGAAAGTGACATTTAGGCACGGAGTTGGAAAACCTTGTCTGAACCCCTCCATCCTTCCTGTAGCTGCTCAGACTCTGCTTCTCTGCCCCCAGCCAAGCTTATAGGCCTGCAGAGTGTCTAGTTTTGAAGATACAGACTCTGCTAAGCAAAAGTGAACAGGGCCAAACTGGGCTTATTTCGCTGTGAAAGTGACATTTAGGCACGGAGTTGGAAAACCTTGTCTGAACCCCTCCATCCTTCCTGTAGCTGCTCAGACTCTGCTTCTCTGCCCCCAGCCAAGCTTATAGGCCTGCAGAGTGTCTAGTTTTGAAGATACAGACTCTGCTAAGCAAAAGTGAACAGGGCCAAACTGGGCTTATTTCGCTGTGAAAGTGACATTTAGGCACGGAGTTGGAAAACCTTGTCTGAACCCCTCCATCCTTCCTGTAGCTGCTCAGACTCTGCTTCTCTGCCCCCAGCCAAGCTTATAGGCCTGCAGAGTGTCTAGTTTTGAAGATACAGACTCTGCTAAGCAAAAGTGAACAGGGCCAAACTGGGCTTATTTCGCTGTGAAAGTGACATTTAGGCACGGAGTTGGAAAACCTTGTCTGAACCCCTCCATCCTTCCTGTAGCTGCTCAGACTCTGCTTCTCTGCCCCCAGCCAAGCTTATAGGCCTGCAGAGTGTCTAGTTTTGAAGATACAGACTCTGCTAAGCAAAAGTGAACAGGGCCAAACTGGGCTTATTTCGCTGTGAAAGTGACATTTAGGCACGGAGTTGGAAAACCTTGTCTGAACCCCTCCATCCTTCCTGTAGCTGCTCAGACTCTGCTTCTCTGCCCCCAGCCAAGCTTATAGGCCTGCAGAGTGTCTAGTTTTGAAGATACAGACTCTGCTAAGCAAAAGTGAACAGGGCCAAACTGGGCTTATTTCGCTGTGAAAGTGACATCGAAATTTCACAGCGAAATAAGCCCAGTTTGGCCCTGTTCACTTTTGCTTAGCAGAGTCTGTATCTTCAAAACTAGACACTCTGCAGGCCTATAAGCTTGGCTGGGGGCAGAGAAGCAGAGTCTGAGCAGCTACAGGAAGGATGGAGGGGTTCAGACAAGGTTTTCCAACTCCGTGCCTAAATGTCACTTTCACAGCGAAATAAGCCCAGTTTGGCCCTGTTCACTTTTGCTTAGCAGAGTCTGTATCTTCAAAACTAGACACTCTGCAGGCCTATAAGCTTGGCTGGGGGCAGAGAAGCAGAGTCTGAGCAGCTACAGGAAGGATGGAGGGGTTCAGACAAGGTTTTCCAACTCCGTGCCTAAATGTCACTTTCACAGCGAAATAAGCCCAGTTTGGCCCTGTTCACTTTTGCTTAGCAGAGTCTGTATCTTCAAAACTAGACACTCTGCAGGCCTATAAGCTTGGCTGGGGGCAGAGAAGCAGAGTCTGAGCAGCTACAGGAAGGATGGAGGGGTTCAGACAAGGTTTTCCAACTCCGTGCCTAAATGTCACTTTCACAGCGAAATAAGCCCAGTTTGGCCCTGTTCACTTTTGCTTAGCAGAGTCTGTATCTTCAAAACTAGACACTCTGCAGGCCTATAAGCTTGGCTGGGGGCAGAGAAGCAGAGTCTGAGCAGCTACAGGAAGGATGGAGGGGTTCAGACAAGGTTTTCCAACTCCGTGCCTAAATGTCACTTTCACAGCGAAATAAGCCCAGTTTGGCCCTGTTCACTTTTGCTTAGCAGAGTCTGTATCTTCAAAACTAGACACTCTGCAGGCCTATAAGCTTGGCTGGGGGCAGAGAAGCAGAGTCTGAGCAGCTACAGGAAGGATGGAGGGGTTCAGACAAGGTTTTCCAACTCCGTGCCTAAATGTCACTTTCACAGCGAAATAAGCCCAGTTTGGCCCTGTTCACTTTTGCTTAGCAGAGTCTGTATCTTCAAAACTAGACACTCTGCAGGCCTATAAGCTTGGCTGGGGGCAGAGAAGCAGAGTCTGAGCAGCTACAGGAAGGATGGAGGGGTTCAGACAAGGTTTTCCAACTCCGTGCCTAAATGTCACTTTCACAGCGAAATAAGCCCAGTTTGGCCCTGTTCACTTTTGCTTAGCAGAGTCTGTATCTTCAAAACTAGACACTCTGCAGGCCTATAAGCTTGGCTGGGGGCAGAGAAGCAGAGTCTGAGCAGCTACAGGAAGGATGGAGGGGTTCAGACAAGGTTTTCCAACTCCGTGCCTAAATGTCACTTTCACAGCGAAATAAGCCCAGTTTGGCCCTGTTCACTTTTGCTTAGCAGAGTCTGTATCTTCAAAACTAGACACTCTGCAGGCCTATAAGCTTGGCTGGGGGCAGAGAAGCAGAGTCTGAGCAGCTACAGGAAGGATGGAGGGGTTCAGACAAGGTTTTCCAACTCCGTGCCTAAATGTCACTTTCACAGCGAAATAAGCCCAGTTTGGCCCTGTTCACTTTTGCTTAGCAGAGTCTGTATCTTCAAAACTAGACACTCTGCAGGCCTATAAGCTTGGCTGGGGGCAGAGAAGCAGAGTCTGAGCAGCTACAGGAAGGATGGAGGGGTTCAGACAAGGTTTTCCAACTCCGTGCCTAAATGTCACTTTCACAGCGAAATAAGCCCAGTTTGGCCCTGTTCACTTTTGCTTAGCAGAGTCTGTATCTTCAAAACTAGACACTCTGCAGGCCTATAAGCTTGGCTGGGGGCAGAGAAGCAGAGTCTGAGCAGCTACAGGAAGGATGGAGGGGTTCAGACAAGGTTTTCCAACTCCGTGCCTAAATGTCACTTTCACAGCGAAATAAGCCCAGTTTGGCCCTGTTCACTTTTGCTTAGCAGAGTCTGTATCTTCAAAACTAGACACTCTGCAGGCCTATAAGCTTGGCTGGGGGCAGAGAAGCAGAGTCTGAGCAGCTACAGGAAGGATGGAGGGGTTCAGACAAGGTTTTCCAACTCCGTGCCTAAATGTCACTTTCACAGCGAAATAAGCCCAGTTTGGCCCTGTTCACTTTTGCTTAGCAGAGTCTGTATCTTCAAAACTAGACACTCTGCAGGCCTATAAGCTTGGCTGGGGGCAGAGAAGCAGAGTCTGAGCAGCTACAGGAAGGATGGAGGGGTTCAGACAAGGTTTTCCAACTCCGTGCCTAAATGTCACTTTCACAGCGAAATAAGCCCAGTTTGGCCCTGTTCACTTTTGCTTAGCAGAGTCTGTATCTTCAAAACTAGACACTCTGCAGGCCTATAAGCTTGGCTGGGGGCAGAGAAGCAGAGTCTGAGCAGCTACAGGAAGGATGGAGGGGTTCAGACAAGGTTTTCCAACTCCGTGCCTAAATGTCACTTTCACAGCGAAATAAGCCCAGTTTGGCCCTGTTCACTTTTGCTTAGCAGAGTCTGTATCTTCAAAACTAGACACTCTGCAGGCCTATAAGCTTGGCTGGGGGCAGAGAAGCAGAGTCTGAGCAGCTACAGGAAGGATGGAGGGGTTCAGACAAGGTTTTCCAACTCCGTGCCTAAATGTCACTTTCACAGCGAAATAAGCCCAGTTTGGCCCTGTTCACTTTTGCTTAGCAGAGTCTGTATCTTCAAAACTAGACACTCTGCAGGCCTATAAGCTTGGCTGGGGGCAGAGAAGCAGAGTCTGAGCAGCTACAGGAAGGATGGAGGGGTTCAGACAAGGTTTTCCAACTCCGTGCCTAAATGTCACTTTCACAGCGAAATAAGCCCAGTTTGGCCCTGTTCACTTTTGCTTAGCAGAGTCTGTATCTTCAAAACTAGACACTCTGCAGGCCTATAAGCTTGGCTGGGGGCAGAGAAGCAGAGTCTGAGCAGCTACAGGAAGGATGGAGGGGTTCAGACAAGGTTTTCCAACTCCGTGCCTAAATGTCACTTTCACAGCGAAATAAGCCCAGTTTGGCCCTGTTCACTTTTGCTTAGCAGAGTCTGTATCTTCAAAACTAGACACTCTGCAGGCCTATAAGCTTGGCTGGGGGCAGAGAAGCAGAGTCTGAGCAGCTACAGGAAGGATGGAGGGGTTCAGACAAGGTTTTCCAACTCCGTGCCTAAATGTCACTTTCACAGCGAAATAAGCCCAGTTTGGCCCTGTTCACTTTTGCTTAGCAGAGTCTGTATCTTCAAAACTAGACACTCTGCAGGCCTATAAGCTTGGCTGGGGGCAGAGAAGCAGAGTCTGAGCAGCTACAGGAAGGATGGAGGGGTTCAGACAAGGTTTTCCAACTCCGTGCCTAAATGTCACTTTCACAGCGAAATAAGCCCAGTTTGGCCCTGTTCACTTTTGCTTAGCAGAGTCTGTATCTTCAAAACTAGACACTCTGCAGGCCTATAAGCTTGGCTGGGGGCAGAGAAGCAGAGTCTGAGCAGCTACAGGAAGGATGGAGGGGTTCAGACAAGGTTTTCCAACTCCGTGCCTAAATGTCACTTTCACAGCGAAATAAGCCCAGTTTGGCCCTGTTCACTTTTGCTTAGCAGAGTCTGTATCTTCAAAACTAGACACTCTGCAGGCCTATAAGCTTGGCTGGGGGCAGAGAAGCAGAGTCTGAGCAGCTACAGGAAGGATGGAGGGGTTCAGACAAGGTTTTCCAACTCCGTGCCTAAATGTCACTTTCACAGCGAAATAAGCCCAGTTTGGCCCTGTTCACTTTTGCTTAGCAGAGTCTGTATCTTCAAAACTAGACACTCTGCAGGCCTATAAGCTTGGCTGGGGGCAGAGAAGCAGAGTCTGAGCAGCTACAGGAAGGATGGAGGGGTTCAGACAAGGTTTTCCAACTCCGTGCCTAAATGTCACTTTCACAGCGAAATAAGCCCAGTTTGGCCCTGTTCACTTTTGCTTAGCAGAGTCTGTATCTTCAAAACTAGACACTCTGCAGGCCTATAAGCTTGGCTGGGGGCAGAGAAGCAGAGTCTGAGCAGCTACAGGAAGGATGGAGGGGTTCAGACAAGGTTTTCCAAGTCCGTGCCTAAATGTCACTTTCACAGCGAAATAAGCCCAGTTTGGCCCTGTTCACTTTTGCTTAGCAGAGTCTGTATCTTCAAAACTAGACACTCTGCAGGCCTATATCAGCCCAATATCAATATCAGCCCAATATCAATATCAGCCCAATATCAATATCAGCCCAATATCAATATCAGCCCAATATCAATATCAGCCCAATATCAATATCAGCCCAATATCAATATCAGCCCAATATCAATATCAGCCCAATATCAATATCAGCCCAATATCAATATCAGCCCAATATCAATATCAGCCCAATATCAATATCAGCCCAATATCAATATCAGCCCAATATCAATATCAGCCCAATATCAACCAATATCAATATCAGCCCAATATCAATATCAGCCCAATATCAATATCAGCCCAATATCAATATCAGCCCAATATCAATATCAGCCCAATATCAATATCAGCCCAATATCAATATCAGCCCAATATCAATATCAGCCCAATATCAATATCAGCCCAATATCAGCATCAGCCCAATATCAGCATCAGCCCAATATCAGCATCAGCCCAATATCAGCATCAGCCCAATATCAGCATCAGCCCAATATCAGCATCAGCCCAATATCAGCATCAGCCCAATATCAGCATCAGCCCAATATCAGCATCAGCCCAATATCAGCATCAGCCCAATATCAGCATCAGCCCAATATCAGCATCAGCCCAATATCAGCATCAGCCCAATATCAGCATCAGCCCAATATCAGCATCAGCCCAATATCAGCATCAGCCCAATATCAGCATCAGCCCAATATCAGCATCAGCCCAATATCAGCATCAGCCCAATATCAGCATCAGCCCAATATCAGCATCAGCCCAATATCAGCATCAGCCCAATATCAGCATCAGCCCAATATCAGCTGATATATTGATATTGGGCTGATATTGATATTGGGCTGATATTGATATTGGGCTGATATTGATATTGGTTGATATTGGGCTGATATTGATATTGGGCTGATATTGATATTGGGCTGATATTGATATTGGGCTGATATTGATATTGGGCTGATATTGATATTGGGCTGATATTGATATTGGGCTGATATTGATATTGGGCTGATATTGATATTGGGCTGATATTGATATTGGGCTGATATTGATATTGGGCTGATATTGATATTGGGCTGATATTGATATTGGGCTGATATTGATATTGGGCTGATGCTGATATTGGGCTGATGCTGATATTGGGCTGATGCTGATATTGGGCTGATGCTGATATTGGGCTGATGCTGATATTGGGCTGATGCTGATATTGGGCTGATGCTGATATTGGGCTGATGCTGATATTGGGCTGATGCTGATATTGGGCTGATGCTGATATTGGGCTGATGCTGATATTGGGCTGATGCTGATATTGGGCTGATGCTGATATTGGGCTGATGCTGATATTGGGCTGATGCTGATATTGGGCTGATGCTGATATTGGGCTGATGCTGATATTGGGCTGATGCTGATATTGGGCTGATGCTGATATTGGGCTGATGCTGATATTGGGCTGATGCTGATATTGGGCTGATGCTGATATTGGGCTGATGCTGATATTGGGCTGATGCTGATATTGGGCTGATGCTGATATTGGGCTGATGCTGATATTGGGCTGATGCTGATATTGGGCTGATGCTGATATTGGGCTGATGCTGATATTGGGCTGATGCTGATATTGGGCTGATGCTGATATTGGGCTGATGCTGATATTGGGCTGATGCTGATATTGGGCTGATGCTGATATTGGGCTGATGCTGATATTGGGCTGATGCTGATATTGGGCTGATGCTGATATTGGGCTGATGCTGATATTGGGCTGATGCTGATATTGGGCTGATGCTGATATTGGGCTGATGCTGATATTGGGCTGATGCTGATATTGGGCTGATGCTGATATTGGGCTGATGCTGATATTGGGCTGATGCTGATATTGGGCTGATGCTGATATTGGGCTGATGCTGATATTGGGCTGATGCTGATATTGGGCTGATGCTGATATTGGGCTGATGCTGATATTGGGCTGATGCTGATATTGGGCTGATGCTGATATTGGGCTGATGCTGATATTGGGCTGATGCTGATATTGGGCTGATGCTGATATTGGGCTGATGCTGATATTGGGCTGATGCTGATATTGGGCTGATGCTGATATTGGGCTGATGCTGATATTGGGCTGATGCTGATATTGGGCTGATGCTGATATTGGGCTGATGCTGATATTGGGCTGATGCTGATATTGGGCTGATGCTGATATTGGGCTGATGCTGATATTGGGCTGATGCTGATATTGGGCTGATGCTGATATTGGGCTGATGCTGATATTGGGCTGATGCTGATATTGGGCTGATGCTGATATTGGGCTGATGCTGATATTGGGCTGATGCTGATATTGGGCTGATGCTGATATTGGGCTGATGCTGATATTGGGCTGATGCTGATATTGGGCTGATGCTGATATTGGGCTGATGCTGATATTGGGCTGATGCTGATATTGGGCTGATGCTGATATTGGGCTGATGCTGATATTGGGCTGATGCTGATATTGGGCTGATGCTGATATTGGGCTGATGCTGATATTGGGCTGATGCTGATATTGGGCTGATGCTGATATTGGGCTGATGCTGATATTGGGCTGATGCTGATATTGGGCTGATGCTGATATTGGGCTGATGCTGATATTGGGCTGATGCTGATATTGGGCTGATGCTGATATTGGGCTGATGCTGATATTGGGCTGATATTGATATTGGGCTGATATTGATATTGGGCTGATATAGGCCTGCAGAGTGTCTAGTTTTGAAGATACAGACTCTGCTAAGCAAAAGTGAACAGGGCCAAACTGGGCTTATTTCGCTGTGAAAGTGACATTTAGGCACGGACTTGGAAAACCTTGTCTGAACCCCTCCATCCTTCCTGTAGCTGCTCAGACTCTGCTTCTCTGCCCCCAGCCAAGCTTATAGGCCTGCAGAGTGTCTAGTTTTGAAGATACAGACTCTGCTAAGCAAAAGTGAACAGGGCCAAACTGGGCTTATTTCGCTGTGAAAGTGACATTTAGGCACGGAGTTGGAAAACCTTGTCTGAACCCCTCCATCCTTCCTGTAGCTGCTCAGACTCTGCTTCTCTGCCCCCAGCCAAGCTTATAGGCCTGCAGAGTGTCTAGTTTTGAAGATACAGACTCTGCTAAGCAAAAGTGAACAGGGCCAAACTGGGCTTATTTCGCTGTGAAAGTGACATTTAGGCACGGAGTTGGAAAACCTTGTCTGAACCCCTCCATCCTTCCTGTAGCTGCTCAGACTCTGCTTCTCTGCCCCCAGCCAAGCTTATAGGCCTGCAGAGTGTCTAGTTTTGAAGATACAGACTCTGCTAAGCAAAAGTGAACAGGGCCAAACTGGGCTTATTTCGCTGTGAAAGTGACATTTAGGCACGGAGTTGGAAAACCTTGTCTGAACCCCTCCATCCTTCCTGTAGCTGCTCAGACTCTGCTTCTCTGCCCCCAGCCAAGCTTATAGGCCTGCAGAGTGTCTAGTTTTGAAGATACAGACTCTGCTAAGCAAAAGTGAACAGGGCCAAACTGGGCTTATTTCGCTGTGAAAGTGACATTTAGGCACGGAGTTGGAAAACCTTGTCTGAACCCCTCCATCCTTCCTGTAGCTGCTCAGACTCTGCTTCTCTGCCCCCAGCCAAGCTTATAGGCCTGCAGAGTGTCTAGTTTTGAAGATACAGACTCTGCTAAGCAAAAGTGAACAGGGCCAAACTGGGCTTATTTCGCTGTGAAAGTGACATTTAGGCACGGAGTTGGAAAACCTTGTCTGAACCCCTCCATCCTTCCTGTAGCTGCTCAGACTCTGCTTCTCTGCCCCCAGCCAAGCTTATAGGCCTGCAGAGTGTCTAGTTTTGAAGATACAGACTCTGCTAAGCAAAAGTGAACAGGGCCAAACTGGGCTTATTTCGCTGTGAAAGTGACATTTAGGCACGGAGTTGGAAAACCTTGTCTGAACCCCTCCATCCTTCCTGTAGCTGCTCAGACTCTGCTTCTCTGCCCCCAGCCAAGCTTATAGGCCTGCAGAGTGTCTAGTTTTGAAGATACAGACTCTGCTAAGCAAAAGTGAACAGGGCCAAACTGGGCTTATTTCGCTGTGAAAGTGACATTTAGGCACGGAGTTGGAAAACCTTGTCTGAACCCCTCCATCCTTCCTGTAGCTGCTCAGACTCTGCTTCTCTGCCCCCAGCCAAGCTTATAGGCCTGCAGAGTGTCTAGTTTTGAAGATACAGACTCTGCTAAGCAAAAGTGAACAGGGCCAAACTGGGCTTATTTCGCTGTGAAAGTGACATTTAGGCACGGAGTTGGAAAACCTTGTCTGAACCCCTCCATCCTTCCTGTAGCTGCTCAGACTCTGCTTCTCTGCCCCCAGCCAAGCTTATAGGCCTGCAGAGTGTCTAGTTTTGAAGATACAGACTCTGCTAAGCAAAAGTGAACAGGGCCAAACTGGGCTTATTTCGCTGTGAAAGTGACATTTAGGCACAGAGTTGGAAAACCTTGTCTGAACCCCTCCATCCTTCCTGTAGCTGCTCAGACTCTGCTTCTCTGCCCCCAGCCAAGCTTATAGGCCTGCAGAGTGTCTAGTTTTGAAGATACAGACTCTGCTAAGCAAAAGTGAACAGGGCCAAACTGGGCTTATTTCGCTGTGAAAGTGACATTTAGGCACGGAGTTGGAAAACCTTGTCTGAACCCCTCCATCCTTCCTGTAGCTGCTCAGACTCTGCTTCTCTGCCCCCAGCCAAGCTTATAGGCCTGCAGAGTGTCTAGTTTTGAAGATACAGACTCTGCTAAGCAAAAGTGAACAGGGCCAAACTGGGCTTATTTCGCTGTGAAAGTGACATTTAGGCACGGAGTTGGAAAACCTTGTCTGAACCCCTCCATCCTTCCTGTAGCTGCTCAGACTCTGCTTCTCTGCCCCCAGCCAAGCTTATAGGCCTGCAGAGTGTCTAGTTTTGAAGATACAGACTCTGCTAAGCAAAAGTGAACAGGGCCAAACTGGGCTTATTTCGCTGTGAAAGTGACATTTAGGCACGGAGTTGGAAAACCTTGTCTGAACCCCTCCATCCTTCCTGTAGCTGCTCAGACTCTGCTTCTCTGCCCCCAGCCAAGCTTATAGGCCTGCAGAGTGTCTAGTTTTGAAGATACAGACTCTGCTAAGCAAAAGTGAACAGGGCCAAACTGGGCTTATTTCGCTGTGAAAGTGACATCGAAATTTCACAGCGAAATAAGCCCAGTTTGGCCCTGTTCACTTTTGCTTAGCAGAGTCTGTATCTTCAAAACTAGACACTCTGCAGGCCTATAAGCTTGGCTGGGGGCAGAGAAGCAGAGTCTGAGCAGCTACAGGAAGGATGGAGGGGTTCAGACAAGGTTTTCCAACTCCGTGCCTAAATGTCACTTTCACAGCGAAATAAGCCCAGTTTGGCCCTGTTCACTTTTGCTTAGCAGAGTCTGTATCTTCAAAACTAGACACTCTGCAGGCCTATAAGCTTGGCTGGGGGCAGAGAAGCAGAGTCTGAGCAGCTACAGGAAGGATGGAGGGGTTCAGACAAGGTTTTCCAACTCCGTGCCTAAATGTCACTTTCACAGCGAAATAAGCCCAGTTTGGCCCTGTTCACTTTTGCTTAGCAGAGTCTGTATCTTCAAAACTAGACACTCTGCAGGCCTATAAGCTTGGCTGGGGGCAGAGAAGCAGAGTCTGAGCAGCTACAGGAAGGATGGAGGGGTTCAGACAAGGTTTTCCAACTCCGTGCCTAAATGTCACTTTCACAGCGAAATAAGCCCAGTTTGGCCCTGTTCACTTTTGCTTAGCAGAGTCTGTATCTTCAAAACTAGACACTCTGCAGGCCTATAAGCTTGGCTGGGGGCAGAGAAGCAGAGTCTGAGCAGCTACAGGAAGGATGGAGGGGTTCAGACAAGGTTTTCCAACTCCGTGCCTAAATGTCACTTTCACAGCGAAATAAGCCCAGTTTGGCCCTGTTCACTTTTGCTTAGCAGAGTCTGTATCTTCAAAACTAGACACTCTGCAGGCCTATAAGCTTGGCTGGGGGCAGAGAAGCAGAGTCTGAGCAGCTACAGGAAGGATGGAGGGGTTCAGACAAGGTTTTCCAACTCCGTGCCTAAATGTCACTTTCACAGCGAAATAAGCCCACTTTGGCCCTGTTCACTTTTGCTTAGCAGAGTCTGTATCTTCAAAACTAGACACTCTGCAGGCCTATAAGCTTGGCTGGGGGCAGAGAAGCAGAGTCTGAGCAGCTACAGGAAGGATGGAGGGGTTCAGACAAGGTTTTCCAACTCCGTGCCTAAATGTCACTTTCACAGCGAAATAAGCCCAGTTTGGCCCTGTTCACTTTTGCTTAGCAGAGTCTGTATCTTCAAAACTAGACACTCTGCAGGCCTATAAGCTTGGCTGGGGGCAGAGAAGCAGAGTCTGAGCAGCTACAGGAAGGATGGAGGGGTTCAGACAAGGTTTTCCAACTCCGTGCCTAAATGTCACTTTCACAGCGAAATAAGCCCAGTTTGGCCCTGTTCACTTTTGCTTAGCAGAGTCTGTATCTTCAAAACTAGACACTCTGCAGGCCTATAAGCTTGGCTGGGGGCAGAGAAGCAGAGTCTGAGCAGCTACAGGAAGGATGGAGGGGTTCAGACAAGGTTTTCCAACTCCGTGCCTAAATGTCACTTTCACAGCGAAATAAGCCCAGTTTGGCCCTGTTCACTTTTGCTTAGCAGAGTCTGTATCTTCAAAACTAGACACTCTGCAGGCCTATAAGCTTGGCTGGGGGCAGAGAAGCAGAGTCTGAGCAGCTACAGGAAGGATGGAGGGGTTCAGACAAGGTTTTCCAACTCCGTGCCTAAATGTCACTTTCACAGCGAAATAAGCCCAGTTTGGCCCTGTTCACTTTTGCTTAGCAGAGTCTGTATCTTCAAAACTAGACACTCTGCAGGCCTATAAGCTTGGCTGGGGGCAGAGAAGCAGAGTCTGAGCAGCTACAGGAAGGATGGAGGGGTTCAGACAAGGTTTCCAATATCAGCATCAGCCCAATATCAGCATCAGCCCAATATCAGCATCAGCCCAATATCAGCATCAGCCCAATATCAGCATCAGCCCAATATCAGCATCAGCCCAATATCAGCATCAGCCCAATATCAGCATCAGCCCAATATCAGCATCAGCCCAATATCAGCATCAGCCCAATATCAGCATCAGCCCAATATCAGCATCAGCCCAATATCAGCATCAGCCCAATATCAGCATCAGCCCAATATCAGCATCAGCCCAATATCAGCATCAGCCCAATATCAGCATCAGCCCAATATCAGCATCAGCCCAATATCAGCATCAGCCCAATATCAGCATCAGCCCAATATCAGCATCAGCCCAATATCAGCATCAGCCCAATATCAGCATCAGCCCAATATCAGCATCAGCCCAATATCAGCATCAGCCCAATATCAGCATCAGCCCAATATCAGCATCAGCCCAATATCAGCATCAGCCCAATATCAGCATCAGCCCAATATCAGCATCAGCCCAATATCAGCATCAGCCCAATATCAGCATCAGCCCAATATCAGCATCAGCCCAATATCAGCATCAGCCCAATATCAGCATCAGCCCAATATCAGCATCAGCCCAATATCAGCATCAGCCCAATATCAGCATCAGCCCAATATCAGCATCAGCCCAATATCAGCATCAGCCCAATATCAGCATCAGCCCAATATCAGCATCAGCCCAATATCAGCATCAGCCCAATATCAGCATCAGCCCAATATCAGCATCAGCCCAATATCAGCATCAGCCCAATATCAGCATCAGCCCAATATCAGCATCAGTCCAATATCAGCATCAGCCCAATATCAGCATCAGCCCAATATCAGCATCAGCCCAATATCAGCATCAGCCCAATATCAGCATCAGCCCAATATCAGCATCAGCCCAATATCAGCATCAGCCCAATATCAGCATCAGCCCAATATCAGCATCAGCCCAATATCAGCATCAGCCCAATATCAGCATCAGCCCAATATCAGCATCAGCCCAATATCAGCATCAGCCCAATATCAGCATCAGCCCTAGACACTCTGCAGGCCTATAAGCTTGGCTGGGGGCAGAGAAGCAGCCCAATATGATATAATATCAGCTGATGCTGATATTGGGCTGATGCTGATATTGGGCTGATGCTGATATTGGGCTGATGCTGATATTGGGCTGATGCTGATATTGGGCTGATGCTGATATTGGGCTGATGCTGATATTGGGCTGATGCTGATATTGGGCTGATGCTGATATTGGGCTGATGCTGATATTGGGCTGATGCTGATATTGGGCTGATGCTGATATTGGGCTGATGCTGATATTGGGCTGATGCTGATATTGGGCTGATGCTGATATTGGGCTGATGCTGATATTGGGCTGATGCTGATATTGGGCTGATGCTGATATTGGGCTGATGCTGATATTGGGCTGATGCTGATATTGGGCTGATGCTGATATTGGGCTGATGCTGATATTGGGCTGATGCTGATATTGGGCTGATGCTGATATTGGGCTGATGCTGATATTGGGCTGATGCTGATATTGGGCTGATGCTGATATTGGGCTGATGCTGATATTGGGCTGATGCTGATATTGGGCTGATGCTGATATTGGGCTGATGCTGATAATTGGCTGATGCTGATATTGGGCTGATGCTGATATTGGGCTGATGCTGATATTGGGCTGATGCTGATATTGGGCTGATGCTGATATTGGGCTGATGCTGATATTGGGCTGATGCTGATATTGGGCTGATGCTGATATTGGGCTGATGCTGATATTGGGCTGATGCTGATATTGGGCTGATGCTGATATTGGGCTGATGCTGATATTGGGCTGATGCTGATATTGGGCTGATGCTGATATTGGGCTGATGCTGATATTGGGCTGATGCTGATATTGGGCTGATGCTGATATTGGGCTGATGCTGATATTGGGCTGATGCTGATATTGGGCTGATGCTGATATTGGGCTGATGCTGATATTGGGCTGATGCTGATATTGGGCTGATGCTGATATTGGGCTGATGCTGATATTGGGCTGATGCTGATATTGGGCTGATGCTGATATTGGGCTGATGCTGATATTGGGCTGATGCTGATATTGGGCTGATGCTGATATTGGGCTGATGCTGATATTGGGCTGATGCTGATATTGGGCTGATGCTGATATTGGGCTGATGCTGATATTGGGCTGATGCTGATATTGGGCTGATGCTGATATTGGGCTGATGCTGATATTGGGCTGATGCTGATATTGGGCTGATGCTGATATTGGGCTGATGCTGATATTGGGCTGATGCTGATATTGGGCTGATGCTGATATTGGGCTGATGCTGATATTGGGCTGATGCTGATATTGGGCTGATGCTGATATTGGGCTGATGCTGATATTGGGCTGATGCTGATATTGGGCTGATGCTGATATTGGGCTGATGCTGATATTGGGCTGATGCTGATATTGGGCTGATGCTGATATTGGGCTGATGCTGATATTGGGCTGATGCTGATATTGGGCTGATGCTGATATTGGGCTGATGCTGATATTGGGCTGATGCTGATATTGGGCTGATGCTGATATTGGGCTGATGCTGATATTGGGCTGATGCTGATATTGGGCTGATGCTGATATTGGGCTGATGCTGATATTGGGCTGATGCTGATATTGGGCTGATGCTGATATTGGGCTGATGCTGATATTGGGCTGATGCTGATATTGGGCTGATGCTGATATTGGGCTGATGCTGATATTGGGCTGATGCTGATATTGGGCTGATGCTGATATTGGGCTGATGCTGATATTGGGCTGATGCTGATATTGGGCTGATGCTGATATTGGGCTGATGCTGATATTGGGCTGATGCTGATATTGGGCTGATGCTGATATTGGGCTGATGCTGATATTGGGCTGATGCTGATATTGGGCTGATGCTGATATTGGGCTGATGCTGATATTGGGCTGATGCTGATATTGGGCTGATGCTGATATTGGGCTGATGCTGATATTGGGCTGATGCTGATATTGGGCTGATGCTGATATTGGGCTGATGCTGATATTGGGCTGATGCTGATATTGGGCTGATGCTGATATTGGGCTGATGCTGATATTGGGCTGATGCTGATATTGGGCTGATGCTGATATTGGGCTGATGCTGATATTGGGCTGATGCTGATATTGGGCTGATGCTGATATTGGGCTGATGCTGATATTGGGCTGATGCTGATATTGGGCTGATGCTGATATTGGGCTGATATTGATATTGGGCTGATATTGATATTGGGCTGATATAGGCCTGCAGAGTGTCTAGTTTTGAAGATACAGACTCTGCTAAGCAAAAGTGAACAGGGCCAAACTGGGCTTATTTCGCTGTGAAAGTGACATTTAGGCACGGAGTTGGAAAACCTTGTCTGAACCCCTCCATCCTTCCTGTAGCTGCTCAGACTCTGCTTCTCTGCCCCCAGCCAAGCTTATAGGCCTGCAGAGTGTCTAGTTTTGAAGATACAGACTCTGCTAAGCAAAAGTGAACAGGGCCAAACTGGGCTTATTTCGCTGTGAAAGTGACATTTAGGCACGGAGTTGGAAAACCTTGTCTGAACCCCTCCATCCTTCCTGTAGCTGCTCAGACTCTGCTTCTCTGCCCCCAGCCAAGCTTATAGGCCTGCAGAGTGTCTAGTTTTGAAGATACAGACTCTGCTAAGCAAAAGTGAACAGGGCCAAACTGGGCTTATTTCGCTGTGAAAGTGACATTTAGGCACGGAGTTGGAAAACCTTGTCTGAACCCCTCCATCCTTCCTGTAGCTGCTCAGACTCTGCTTCTCTGCCCCCAGCCAAGCTTATAGGCCTGCAGAGTGTCTAGTTTTGAAGATACAGACTCTGCTAAGCAAAAGTGAACAGGGCCAAACTGGGCTTATTTCGCTGTGAAAGTGACATTTAGGCACGGAGTTGGAAAACCTTGTCTGAACCCCTCCATCCTTCCTGTAGCTGCTCAGACTCTGCTTCTCTGCCCCCAGCCAAGCTTATAGGCCTGCAGAGTGTCTAGTTTTGAAGATACAGACTCTGCTAAGCAAAAGTGAACAGGGCCAAACTGGGCTTATTTCGCTGTGAAAGTGACATTTAGGCACGGAGTTGGAAAACCTTGTCTGAACCCCTCCATCCTTCCTGTAGCTGCTCAGACTCTGCTTCTCTGCCCCCAGCCAAGCTTATAGGCCTGCAGAGTGTCTAGTTTTGAAGATACAGACTCTGCTAAGCAAAAGTGAACAGGGCCAAACTGGGCTTATTTCGCTGTGAAAGTGACATTTAGGCACGGAGTTGGAAAACCTTGTCTGAACCCCTCCATCCTTCCTGTAGCTGCTCAGACTCTGCTTCTCTGCCCCCAGCCAAGCTTATAGGCCTGCAGAGTGTCTAGTTTTGAAGATACAGACTCTGCTAAGCAAAAGTGAACAGGGCCAAACTGGGCTTATTTCGCTGTGAAAGTGACATTTAGGCACGGAGTTGGAAAACCTTGTCTGAACCCCTCCATCCTTCCTGTAGCTGCTCAGACTCTGCTTCTCTGCCCCCAGCCAAGCTTATAGGCCTGCAGAGTGTCTAGTTTTGAAGATACAGACTCTGCTAAGCAAAAGTGAACAGGGCCAAACTGGGCTTATTTCGCTGTGAAAGTGACATTTAGGCACGGAGTTGGAAAACCTTGTCTGAACCCCTCCATCCTTCCTGTAGCTGCTCAGACTCTGCTTCTCTGCCCCCAGCCAAGCTTATAGGCCTGCAGAGTGTCTAGTTTTGAAGATACAGACTCTGCTAAGCAAAAGTGAACAGGGCCAAACTGGGCTTATTTCGCTGTGAAAGTGACATTTAGGCACGGAGTTGGAAAACCTTGTCTGAACCCCTCCATCCTTCCTGTAGCTGCTCAGACTCTGCTTCTCTGCCCCCAGCCAAGCTTATAGGCCTGCAGAGTGTCTAGTTTTGAAGATACAGACTCTGCTAAGCAAAAGTGAACAGGGCCAAACTGGGCTTATTTCGCTGTGAAAGTGACATTTAGGCACGGAGTTGGAAAACCTTGTCTGAACCCCTCCATCCTTCCTGTAGCTGCTCAGACTCTGCTTCTCTGCCCCCAGCCAAGCTTATAGGCCTGCAGAGTGTCTAGTTTTGAAGATACAGACTCTGCTAAGCAAAAGTGAACAGGGCCAAACTGGGCTTATTTCGCTGTGAAATTTCGATGTCACTTTCACAGCGAAATAAGCCCAGTTTGGCCCTGTTCACTTTTGCTTAGCAGAGTCTGTATCTTCAAAACTAGACACTCTGCAGGCCTATAAGCTTGGCTGGGGGCAGAGAAGCAGAGTCTGAGCAGCTACAGGAAGGATGGAGGGGTTCAGACAAGGTTTTCCAACTCCGTGCCTAAATGTCACTTTCACAGCGAAATAAGCCCAGTTTGGCCCTGTTCACTTTTGCTTAGCAGAGTCTGTATCTTCAAAACTAGACACTCTGCAGGCCTATAAGCTTGGCTGGGGGCAGAGAAGCAGAGTCTGAGCAGCTACAGGAAGGATGGAGGGGTTCAGACAAGGTTTTCCAACTCCGTGCCTAAATGTCACTTTCACAGCGAAATAAGCCCAGTTTGGCCCTGTTCACTTTTGCTTAGCAGAGTCTGTATCTTCAAAACTAGACACTCTGCAGGCCTATAAGCTTGGCTGGGGGCAGAGAAGCAGAGTCTGAGCAGCTACAGGAAGGATGGAGGGGTTCAGACAAGGTTTTCCAACTCCGTGCCTAAATGTCACTTTCACAGCGAAATAAGCCCAGTTTGGCCCTGTTCACTTTTGCTTAGCAGAGTCTGTATCTTCAAAACTAGACACTCTGCAGGCCTATAAGCTTGGCTGGGGGCAGAGAAGCAGAGTCTGAGCAGCTACAGGAAGGATGGAGGGGTTCAGACAAGGTTTTCCAACTCCGTGCCTAAATGTCACTTTCACAGCGAAATAAGCCCAGTTTGGCCCTGTTCACTTTTGCTTAGCAGAGTCTGTATCTTCAAAACTAGACACTCTGCAGGCCTATAAGCTTGGCTGGGGGCAGAGAAGCAGAGTCTGAGCAGCTACAGGAAGGATGGAGGGGTTCAGACAAGGTTTTCCAACTCCGTGCCTAAATGTCACTTTCACAGCGAAATAAGCCCAGTTTGGCCCTGTTCACTTTTGCTTAGCAGAGTCTGTATCTTCAAAACTAGACACTCTGCAGGCCTATAAGCTTGGCTGGGGGCAGAGAAGCAGAGTCTGAGCAGCTACAGGAAGGATGGAGGGGTTCAGACAAGGTTTTCCAACTCCGTGCCTAAATGTCACTTTCACAGCGAAATAAGCCCAGTTTGGCCCTGTTCACTTTTGCTTAGCAGAGTCTGTATCTTCAAAACTAGACACTCTGCAGGCCTATAAGCTTGGCTGGGGGCAGAGAAGCAGAGTCTGAGCAGCTACAGGAAGGATGGAGGGGTTCAGACAAGGTTTTCCAACTCCGTGCCTAAATGTCACTTTCACAGCGAAATAAGCCCAGTTTGGCCCTGTTCACTTTTGCTTAGCAGAGTCTGTATCTTCAAAACTAGACACTCTGCAGGCCTATAAGCTTGGCTGGGGGCAGAGAAGCAGAGTCTGAGCAGCTACAGGAAGGATGGAGGGGTTCAGACAAGGTTTTCCAACTCCGTGCCTAAATGTCACTTTCACAGCGAAATAAGCCCAGTTTGGCCCTGTTCACTTTTGCTTAGCAGAGTCTGTATCTTCAAAACTAGACACTCTGCAGGCCTATAAGCTTGGCTGGGGGCAGAGAAGCAGAGTCTGAGCAGCTACAGGAAGGATGGAGGGGTTCAGACAAGGTTTTCCAACTCCGTGCCTAAATGTCACTTTCACAGCGAAATAAGCCCAGTTTGGCCCTGTTCACTTTTGCTTAGCAGAGTCTGTATCTTCAAAACTAGACACTCTGCAGGCCTATAAGCTTGGCTGGGGGCAGAGAAGCAGAGTCTGAGCAGCTACAGGAAGGATGGAGGGGTTCAGACAAGGTTTTCCAACTCCGTGCCTAAATGTCACTTTCACAGCGAAATAAGCCCAGTTTGGCCCTGTTCACTTTTGCTTAGCAGAGTCTGTATCTTCAAAACTAGACACTCTGCAGGCCTATAAGCTTGGCTGGGGGCAGAGAAGCAGAGTCTGAGCAGCTACAGGAAGGATGGAGGGGTTCAGACAAGGTTTTCCAACTCCGTGCCTAAATGTCACTTTCACAGCGAAATAAGCCCAGTTTGGCCCTGTTCACTTTTGCTTAGCAGAGTCTGTATCTTCAAAACTAGACACTCTGCAGGCCTATAAGCTTGGCTGGGGGCAGAGAAGCAGAGTCTGAGCAGCTACAGGAAGGATGGAGGGGTTCAGACAAGGTTTTCCAACTCCGTGCCTAAATGTCACTTTCACAGCGAAATAAGCCCAGTTTGGCCCTGTTCACTTTTGCTTAGCAGAGTCTGTATCTTCAAAACTAGACACTCTGCAGGCCTATAAGCTTGGCTGGGGGCAGAGAAGCAGAGTCTGAGCAGCTACAGGAAGGATGGAGGGGTTCAGACAAGGTTTTCCAAGTCCGTGCCTAAATGTCACTTTCACAGCGAAATAAGCCCAGTTTGGCCCTGTTCACTTTTGCTTAGCAGAGTCTGTATCTTCAAAACTAGACACTCTGCAGGCCTATATCAGCCCAATATCAATATCAGCCCAATATCAGCATCAGCCCAATATCAGCATCAGCCCAATATCAGCATCAGCCCAATATCAGCATCAGCCCAATATCAGCATCAGCCCAATATCAGCATCAGCCCAATATCAGCATCAGCCCAATATCAGCATCAGCCCAATATCAGCATCAGCCCAATATCAGCATCAGCCCAATATCAGCATCAGCCCAATATCAGCATCAGCCCAATATCAGCATCAGCCCAATATCAGCATCAGCCCAATATCAGCATCAGCCCAATATCAGCATCAGCCCAATATCAGCATCAGCCCAATATCAGCATCAGCCCAATATCAGCATCAGCCCAATATCAGCATCAGCCCAATATCAGCATCAGCCCAATATCAGCATCAGCCCAATATCAGCATCAGCCCAATATCAGCATCAGCCCAATATCAGCATCAGCCCAATATCAGCATCAGCCCAATATCAGCATCAGCCCAATATCAGCATCAGCCCAATATCAGCATCAGCCCAATATCAGCATCAGCCCAATATCAGCATCAGCCCAATATCAGCATCAGCCCAATATCAGCATCAGCCCAATATCAGAATCAGCCCAATATCAGCATCAGCCCAATATCAGCATCAGCCCAATATCAGCATCAGCCCAATATCAGCATCAGCCCAATATCAGCATCAGCCCAATATCAGCATCAGCCCAATATCAGCATCAGCCCAATATCAGCATCAGCCCAATATCAGCATCAGCCCAATATCAGCATCAGCCCAATATCAGCATCAGCCCAATATCAGCATCAGCCCAATATCAGCATCAGCCCAATATCAGCATCAGCCCAATATCAGCATCAGCCCAATATCAGCATCAGCCCAATATCAGCATCAGCCCAATATCAGCATCAGCCCAATATCAGCATCAGCCCAATATCAGCATCAGCCCAATATCAGCATCAGCCCAATATCAGCATCAGCCCAATATCAGCATCAGCCCAATATCAGCATCAGCCCAATATCAGCATCAGCCCAATATCAGCATCAGCCCAATATCAGCATCAGCCCAATATCAGCATCAGCCCAATATCAGCATCAGCCCAATATCAGCATCAGCCCAATATCAGCATCAGCCCAATATCAGCATCAGCCCAATATCAGCATCAGCCCAATATCAGCATCAGCCCAATATCAGCATCAGCCCAATATCAGCATCAGCCCAATATCAGCATCAGCCCAATATCAGCATCAGCCCAATATCAGCATCAGCCCAATATCAGCATCAGCCCAATATCAGCATCAGCCCAATATCAGCATCAGCCCAATATCAGCATCAGCCCAATATCAGCATCAGCCCAATATCAGCATCAGCCCAATATCAGCATCAGCCCAATATCAGCATCAGCCCAATATCAGCATCAGCCCAATATCAGCATCAGCCCAATATCAGCATCAGCCCAATATCAGCATCAGCCCAATATCAGCATCAGCCCAATATCAGCATCAGCCCAATATCAGCATCAGCCCAATATCAGCATCAGCCCAATATCAGCATCAGCCCAATATCAGCATCAGCCCAATATCAGCATCAGCCCAATATCAGCATCAGCCCAATATCAGCATCAGCCCAATATCAGCATCAGCCCAATATCAGCATCAGCTGATATTATATCATATTGGGCTGCTTCTCTGCCCCCAGCCAAGCTTATAGGCCTGCAGAGTGTCTAGGGCTGATGCTGATATTGGGCTGATGCTGATATTGGGCTGATGCTGATATTGGGCTGATGCTGATATTGGGCTGATGCTGATATTGGGCTGATGCTGATATTGGGCTGATGCTGATATTGGGCTGATGCTGATATTGGGCTGATGCTGATATTGGGCTGATGCTGATATTGGGCTGATGCTGATATTGGGCTGATGCTGATATTGGGCTGATGCTGATATTGGGCTGATGCTGATATTGGGCTGATGCTGATATTGGGCTGATGCTGATATTGGGCTGATGCTGATATTGGGCTGATGCTGATATTGGGCTGATGCTGATATTGGGCTGATGCTGATATTGGGCTGATGCTGATATTGGGCTGATGCTGATATTGGGCTGATGCTGATATTGGGCTGATGCTGATATTGGGCTGATGCTGATATTGGGCTGATGCTGATATTGGGCTGATGCTGATATTGGGCTGATGCTGATATTGGGCTGATGCTGATATTGGGCTGATGCTGATATTGGGCTGATGCTGATATTGGGCTGATGCTGATATTGGGCTGATGCTGATATTGGGCTGATGCTGATATTGGGCTGATGCTGATATTGGGCTGATGCTGATATTGGGCTGATGCTGATATTGGGCTGATGCTGATATTGGGCTGATGCTGATATTGGGCTGATGCTGATATTGGGCTGATGCTGATATTGGGCTGATGCTGATATTGGGCTGATGCTGATATTGGGCTGATGCTGATATTGGGCTGATGCTGATATTGGGCTGATGCTGATATTGGGCTGATGCTGATATTGGGCTGATGCTGATATTGGGCTGATGCTGATATTGGGCTGATGCTGATATTGGGCTGATGCTGATATTGGGCTGATGCTGATATTGGGCTGATGCTGATATTGGGCTGATGCTGATATTGGGCTGATGCTGATATTGGGCTGATGCTGATATTGGGCTGATGCTGATATTGGGCTGATGCTGATATTGGGCTGATGCTGATATTGGGCTGATGCTGATATTGGGCTGATGCTGATATTGGGCTGATGCTGATATTGGGCTGATGCTGATATTGGGCTGATGCTGATATTGGGCTGATATTGATATTGGGCTGATATTGATATTGGGCTGATATAGGCCTGCAGAGTGTCTAGTTTTGAAGATACAGACTCTGCTAAGCAAAAGTGAACAGGGCCAAACTGGGCTTATTTCGCTGTGAAAGTGACATTTAGGCACGGACTTGGAAAACCTTGTCTGAACCCCTCCATCCTTCCTGTAGCTGCTCAGACTCTGCTTCTCTGCCCCCAGCCAAGCTTATAGGCCTGCAGAGTGTCTAGTTTTGAAGATACAGACTCTGCTAAGCAAAAGTGAACAGGGCCAAACTGGGCTTATTTCGCTGTGAAAGTGACATTTAGGCACGGAGTTGGAAA
>NW_027637004.1:0-30534 GCF_951216825.1 Electrona antarctica
TACAGCATGGGTGGAGTTGTGTTATCTCTCCTATTATAATGGTAGCAACATCAATACAGCCTGGATGGAGTTGTGTTATCTCTCCTATTATAATGGTAGCAACATCAATACAGCATGGATGGAGTTGTGTTATCTCTCCTATTATAATGGTAGCAACATCATTACAGCATGGATGGAGTTGTGTTATCTCTCCTATTATAATGGTAGCAACATCAATACAGCATGGATGGAGTTGTGTTATCTCTCCTATTATAATGGTAGCAACATCAATACAGCATGGATGGAGTTGTGTTATCTCTCCTATTATAATGGTAGCAACATCAATACAGCATGGATGGAGTTGTGTTATCTCTCCTATTATAATGGTAGCAACATCAATACAGCATGGATGGAGTTGTGTTATCTCTCCTATTATAATGGTAGCAACATCAATACAGCATGGATGGAGTTGTGTTATCTCTCCTATTATAATGGTAGCAACATCAATACAGCATGGATGGAGTTGTGTTATCTCTCCTATTATAATGGTAGCAACATCAATACAGCATGGATGGAGTTGTGTTATCTCTCCTATTATAATGGTAGCAACATCAATACAGCATGGATGGAGTTGTGTTATCTCTCCTATTATAATGGTAGCAACATCAATACAGCATGGATGGAGTTGTGTTATCTCTCCTATTATAATGGTAGCAACATCAATACAGCATGGATGGAGTTGTGTTATCTCTCCTATTATAATGGTAGCAACATCAATACAGCATGGATGGAGTTGTGTTATCTCTCCTATTATAATGGTAGCAACATCAATACAGCATGGATGGAGTTGTGTTATCTCTCCTATTATAATGGTAGCAACATCAATACAGCATGGATGGAGTTGTGTTATCTCTCCTATTATAATGGTAGCAACATCAATACAGCATGGATGGAGTTGTGTTATCTCTCCTATTATAATGGTAGCAACATCAATACAGCATGGATGGAGTTGTTATCTCTCCTATTATAATGGTAGCAACATCAATACAGCATGGATGGAGTTGTGTTATCTCTCCTATTATAATGGTAGCAACATCAATACAGCATGGATGGAGTTGTGTTATCTCTCCTATTATAATGGTAGCAACATCAATACAGCATGGATGGAGTTGTTATCTCTCCTATTATAATGGTAGCAACATCAATACAGCATGGATGGAGTTGTGTTATCTCTCCTATTATAATGGCAGCAACATCAATACAGCATGGATGGAGTTGTTATCTCTCCTATTATAATGGTAGCAACATCAATACAGCATGGATGGAGTTGTGTTATCTCTCCTATTATAATGGTAGCAACATCAATACAGCATGGATGGAGTTGTGTTATCTCTCCTATTATAATGGTAGCAACATCAATACAGCATGGATGGAGTTGTGTTATCTCTCCTATTATAATGGTAGCAACATCAATACAGCATGGATGGAGTTAGTTATCTCTCCTATTATAATGGTAGCAACATCAATACAGCATGGATGGAGTTGTGTTATCTCTCCTATTATAATGGTAGCAACATCAATACAGCATGGATGGAGTTGTGTTATCTCTCCTATTATAATGGTAGCAACATCAATACAGCATGGATGGAGTTGTGTTATCTCTCCTATTATAATGGTAGCAACATCAATACAGCATGGATGGAGTTGTGTTATCTCTCCTATTATAATGGTAGCAACATCAATACAGCATGGATGGAGTTGTGTTATCTCTCCTATTATAATGGTAGCAACATCAATACAGCATGGATGGAGTTGTGTTATCTCTCCTATTATAATGGTAGCAACATCAATACAGCATGGATGGAGTTGTGTTATCTCTCCTATTATAATGGCAGCAACATCAATACAGCATGGATGGAGTTGTGTTATCTCTCCTATTATAATGGTAGCAACATCAATACAGCATGGATGGAGTTGTGTTATCTCTCCTATTATAATGGTAGCAACATCAATACAGCATGGATGGAGTTGTGTTATCTCTCCTATTATAATGGTAGCAACATCAATACAGCATGGATGGAGTTGTGTTATCTCTCCTATTATAATGGTAGCAACATCAATACAGCATGGATGGAGTTGTGTTATCTCTCCTATTATAATGGTAGCAACATCAATACAGCATGGATGGAGTTGTGTTATCTCTCCTATTATAATGGTAGCAACATCAATACAGCATGGATGGAGTTGTGTTATCTCTCCTATTATAATGGTAGCAACATCAATACAGCATGGATGGAGTTGTGTTATCTCTCCTATTATAATGGTAGCAACATCAATACAGCATGGATGGAGTTGTGTTATCTCTCCTATTATAATGGTAGCAACATCAATACAGCATGGATGGAGTTGTTATCTCTCCTATTATAATGGTAGCAACATCAATACAGCATGGATGGAGTTGTTATCTCTCCTATTATAATGGTAGCAACATCAATACAGCATGGATGGAGTTGTTATCTCTCCTATTATCATGGTAGCAACATCAATACAGCATGGATGGAGTTGTGTTATCTCTCCTATTATAATGGTAGCAACATCAATACAGCATGGATGGAGTTGTGTTATCTCTCCTATTATAATGGTAGCAACATCAATACAGCATGGATGGAGTTGTGTTATCTCTCCTATTATAATGGTAGCAACATCAATACAGCATGGATGGAGTTGTTATCTCTCCTATTATAATGGTAGCAACATCAATACAGCATGGATGGAGTTGTGTTATCTCTCCTATTATAATGGTAGCAACATCAATACAGCATGGATGGAGTTGTGTTATCTCTCCTATTATTATAATGGTAGCAACATCAATACAGCATGGATGGAGTTGTGTTATCTCTCCTATTATAATGGTAGCAACATCAATACAGCATGGATGGAGTTGTGTTATCTCTCCTATTATAATGGTAGCAACATCAATACAGCATGGATGGAGTTGTGTTATCTCTCCTATTATAATGGTAGCAACATCAATACAGCATGGATGGAGTTGTGTTATCTCTCCTATTATAATGGTAGCAACATCAATACAGCATGGATGGAGTTGTGTTATCTCTCCTATTATAATGGTAGCAACATCAATACAGCATGGATGGAGTTGTGTTATCTCTCCTATTATAATGGTAGCAACATCAATACAGCATGGATGGAGTTGTGTTATCTCTCCTATTATAATGGTAGCAACATCAATACAGCATGGATGGAGTTGTGTTATCTCTCCTATTATAATGGTAGCAACATCAATACAGCATGGATGGAGTTGTGTTATCTCTCCTATTATAATGGTAGCAACATCAATACAGCATGGATGGAGTTGTGTTATCTCTCCTATTATAATGGTAGCAACATCAATACAGCATGGATGGAGTTGTGTTATCTCTCCTATTATAATGGTAGCAACATCAATACAGCATGGATGGAGTTGTGTTATCTCTCCTATTATAATGGTAGCAACATCAATACAGCATGGATGGAGTTGTGTTATCTCTCCTATTATAATGGTAGCAACATCAATACAGCATGGATGGAGTTGTGTTATCTCTCCTATTATAATGGTAGCAACATCAATACAGCATGGATGGAGTTGTGTTATCTCTCCTATTATAATGGTAGCAACATCAATACAGCATGGATGGAGTTGTGTTATCTCTCCTATTATAATGGTAGCAACATCAATACAGCATGGATGGAGTTGTGTTATCTCTCCTATTATAATGGTAGCAACATCAATACAGCATGGATGGAGTTGTGTTATCTCTCCTATTATAATGGTAGCAACATCAATACAGCATGGATGGAGTTGTGTTATCTCTCCTATTATAATGGTAGCAACATCAATACAGCATGGATGGAGTTGTGTTATCTCTCCTATTATAATGGTAGCAACATCAATACAGCATGGATGGAGTTGTGTTATCTCTCCTATTATAATGGTAGCAACATCAATACAGCATGGATGGAGTTGTGCTATCTCTCCTATTATAATGGTAGCAACATCAATACAGCATGGATGGAGTTGTGTTATCTCTCCTATTATAATGGTAGCAACATCAATACAGCATGGATGGAGTTGTGTTATCTCTCCTATTATAATGGTAGCAACATCAATACAGCCTGGATGGAGTTGTGTTATCTCTCCTATTATAATGGTAGCAACATCAATACAGCATGGATGGAGTTGTGTTATCTCTCCTATTATAATGGTAGCAACATCAATACAGCATGGATGGAGTTGTTATCTCTCCTATTATAATGGTAGCAACATCAATACAGCATGGATGGAGTTGTTATCTCTCCTATTATAATGGTAGCAACATCAATACAGCATGGATGGAGTTGTTATCTCTCCTATTATCATGGTAGCAACATCAATACAGCATGGATGGAGTTGTTATCTCTCCTATTATAATGGTAGCAACATCAATACAGCATGGATGGAGTTATAATGGTAGCAACATCAATACAGCATGGATGGAGTTATAATGGTAGCAACATTAATACAGCATGGATGGAGTTGTTATCTCTCCTATTATAATGGTAGCAACATCAATACAGCATGGATGGAGTTGTTATCTCTCCTATTATAATGGTAGCAACATCAATACAGCATGGATGGAGTTGTGTTATCTCTCCTATTATAATGGTAGCAACATCAATACAGCATGGATGGAGTTGTGTTATCTCTCCTATTATAATGGTAGCAACATCAATACAGCATGGATGGAGTTGTTATCTCTCCTATTATAATGGTAGCAACATCAATACAGCATGGATGGAGTTGTGTTATCTCTCCTATTATAATGGTAGCAACATCAATACAGCATGGATGGAGTTGTGTTATCTCTCCTATTATAATGGTAGCAACATCAATACAGCATGGATGGAGTTATTATCTCTCCTATTATAATGGTAGCAACATCAATACAGCCTGGATGGAGTTGTTATCTCTCCTATTATAATGGTAGCAACATCAATACAGCATGGATGGAGTTGTGTTATCTCTCCTATTATAATGGCAGCAACATCAATACAGCATGGATGGAGTTGTGTTATCTCTCCTATTATAATGGTAGCAACATCAATACAGCATGGATGGAGTTGTGTTATCTCTCCTATTATAATGGTAGCAACATCAATACAGCATGGATGGAGTTGTGTTATCTCTCCTATTATAATGGTAGCAACATCAATACAGCATGGATGGAGTTGTGTTATCTCTCCTATTATAATGGTAGCAACATCAATACAGCATGGATGGAGTTGTGTTATCTCTCCTATTATAATGGTAGCAACATCAATACAGCATGGATGGAGTTGTGTTATCTCTCCTATTATAATGGTAGCAACATCAATACAGCATGGATGGAGTTGTGCTATCTCTCCTATTATAATGGTAGCAACATCAATACAGCATGGATGGAGTTGTGTTATCTCTCCTATTATAATGGTAGCAACATCAATACAGCATGGATGGAGTTGTGTTATCTCTCCTATTATAATGGTAGCAACATCAATACAGCCTGGATGGAGTTGTGTTATCTCTCCTATTATAATGGTAGCAACATCAATACAGCATGGATGGAGTTGTGTTATCTCTCCTATTATAATGGTAGCAACATCAATACAGCATGGATGGAGTTGTTATCTCTCCTATTATAATGGTAGCAACATCAATACAGCATGGATGGAGTTGTTATCTCTCCTATTATAATGGTAGCAACATCAATACAGCATGGATGGAGTTGTTATCTCTCCTATTATCATGGTAGCAACATCAATACAGCATGGATGGAGTTGTTATCTCTCCTATTATAATGGTAGCAACATCAATACAGCATGGATGGAGTTATAATGGTAGCAACATCAATACAGCATGGATGGAGTTATAATGGTAGCAACATTAATACAGCATGGATGGAGTTGTTATCTCTCCTATTATAATGGTAGCAACATCAATACAGCATGGATGGAGTTGTTATCTCTCCTATTATAATGGTAGCAACATCAATACAGCATGGATGGAGTTGTGTTATCTCTCCTATTATAATGGTAGCAACATCAATACAGCATGGATGGAGTTGTGTTATCTCTCCTATTATAATGGTAGCAACATCAATACAGCATGGATGGAGTTGTTATCTCTCCTATTATAATGGTAGCAACATCAATACAGCATGGATGGAGTTGTGTTATCTCTCCTATTATAATGGTAGCAACATCAATACAGCATGGATGGAGTTGTGTTATCTCTCCTATTATAATGGTAGCAACATCAATACAGCATGGATGGAGTTGTGTTATCTCTCCTATTATAATGGTAGCAACATCAATACAGCATGGATGGAGTTATTATCTCTCCTATTATAATGGTAGCAACATCAATACAGCCTGGATGGAGTTGTTATCTCTCCTATTATAATGGTAGCAACATCAATACAGCATGGATGGAGTTGTGTTATCTCTCCTATTATAATGGCAGCAACATCAATACAGCATGGATGGAGTTGTGTTATCTCTCCTATTATAATGGTAGCAACATCAATACAGCATGGATGGAGTTGTGTTATCTCTCCTATTATAATGGTAGCAACATCAATACAGCATGGATGGAGTTGTGTTATCTCTCCTATTATAATGGTAGCAACATCAATACAGCATGGATGGAGTTGTGTTATCTCTCCTATTATAATGGTAGCAACATCAATACAGCATGGATGGAGTTGTGTTATCTCTCCTATTATAATGGTAGCAACATCAATACAGCATGGATGGAGTTGTGTTATCTCTCCTATTATAATGGTAGCAACATCAATACAGCATGGATGGAGTTGTGTTATCTCTCCTATTATAATGGTAGCAACATCAATACAGCATGGATGGAGTTGTGTTATCTCTCCTATTATAATGGTAGCAACATCAATACAGCATGGATGGAGTTGTGTTATCTCTCCTATTATAATGGTAGCAACATCAATACAGCATGGATGGAGTTGTTATCTCTCCTATTATAATGGTAGCAACATCAATACAGCATGGATGGAGTTGTTATCTCTCCTATTATAATGGTAGCAACATCAATACAGCATGGATGGAGTTGTTATCTCTCCTATTATCATGGTAGCAACATCAATACAGCATGGATGGAGTTGTTATCTCTCCTATTATAATGGTAGCAACATCAATACAGCATGGATGGAGTTATAATGGTAGCAACATCAATACAGCATGGATGGAGTTATAATGGTAGCAACATTAATACAGCATGGATGGAGTTGTTATCTCTCCTATTATAATGGTAGCAACATCAATACAGCATGGATGGAGTTGTGTTATCTCTCCTATTATAATGGTAGCAACATCAATACAGCATGGATGGAGTTGTGTTATCTCTCCTATTATAATGGTAGCAACATCAATACAGCATGGATGGAGTTGTTATCTCTCCTATTATAATGGTAGCAACATCAATACAGCATGGATGGAGTTGTGTTATCTCTCCTATTATAATGGTAGCAACATCAATACAGCATGGATGGAGTTGTGTTATCTCTCCTATTATAATGGTAGCAACATCAATACAGCATGGATGGAGTTATTATCTCTCCTATTATAATGGTAGCAACATCAATACAGCCTGGATGGAGTTGTTATCTCTCCTATTATAATGGTAGCAACATCAATACAGCATGGATGGAGTTGTGTTATCTCTCCTATTATAATGGCAGCAACATCAATACAGCATGGATGGAGTTGTGTTATCTCTCCTATTATAATGGTAGCAACATCAATACAGCATGGATGGAGTTGTGTTATCTCTCCTATTATAATGGTAGCAACATCAATACAGCATGGATGGAGTTGTGTTATCTCTCCTATTATAATGGTAGCAACATCAATACAGCATGGATGGAGTTGTGTTATCTCTCCTATTATAATGGTAGCAACATCAATACAGCATGGATGGAGTTGTGTTATCTCTCCTATTATAATGGTAGCAACATCAATACAGCATGGATGGAGTTGTGTTATCTCTCCTATTATAATGGTAGCAACATCAATACAGCATGGATGGAGTTGTGTTATCTCTCCTATTATAATGGTAGCAACATCAATACAGCATGGATGGAGTTGTGTTATCTCTCCTATTATAATGGTAGCAACATCAATACAGCATGGATGGAGTTGTGTTATCTCTCCTATTATAATGGTAGCAACATTAATACAGCATGGGTGGAGTTGTTATCTCTCCTATTATAATGGTAGCAACATCAATACAGCATGGATGGAGTTGTTATCTCTCCTATTATAATGGTAGCAACATCAATACAGCATGGATGGAGTTGTGTTATCTCTCCTATTATAATGGTAGCAACATCAATACAGCATGGATGGAGTTGTGTTATCTCTCCTATTATAATGGTAGCAACATCAATACAGCATGGATGGAGTTGTGTTATCTCTCCTATTATAATGGTAGCAACATCATTACAGCATGGATGGAGTTGTTATCTCTCCTATTATAATGGTAGCAACATCAATACAGCATGGATGGAGTTGTTATCTCTCCTATTATAATGGTAGCAACATCAATACAGCATGGATGGAGTTGTGTTATCTCTCCTATTATAATGGTAGCAACATCAATACAGCATGGATGGAGTTGTGTTATCTCTCCTATTATAATGGTAGCAACATCAATACAGCATGGATGGAGTTGTGTTATCTCTCCTATTATAATGGTAGCAACATCAATACAGCATGGATGGAGTTGTGTTATCTCTCCTATTATAATGGTAGCAACATCAATACAGCATGGATGGAGTTGTGTTATCTCTCCTATTATAATGGTAGCAACATCAATACAGCATGGATGGAGTTGTTATCTCTCCTATTATAATGGTAGCAACATCAATACAGCATGGATGGAGTTGTGTTATCTCTCCTATTATAATGGTAGCAACATCAATACAGCATGGATGGAGTTGTGTTATCTCTCCTATTATAATGGTAGCAACATCAATACAGCATGGATGGAGTTGTTATCTCTCCTACTGTAATGGTAGCAACATCAATACAGCATGGATGGAGTTGTGTTATCTCTCCTATTATAATGGTAGCAACATCAATACAGCATGGATGGAGTTGTTATCTCTCCTATTATAATGGTAGCAACATCAATACAGCCTGGATGGAGTTGTGTTATCTCTCCTATTATAATGGTAGCAACATCAATACAGCATGGATGGAGTTGTGGACAACATCAATACAGCATGGATGGAGGTGTGATCAACATCAATACAGCATGGATGGAGGTCCATGGGTCATGGATGGAGTTGTGGACAACATCAATACAGCATGGATGGAGGTCCATGGGTCATGGATGGAGTTGTGGACAACATCAATACAGCATGGATGGAGGTCCATGGGTCATGGATGGAGTTGTGGACAACATCAATACAGCATGGATGGAGGTCCATGGGTCATGGATGGAGTTGTGGACAACATCAATACAGCATGGATGGAGGTCCATGGGTCATGGATGGAGTTGTGGACAACATCAATACAGCATGGATGGAGGTCCATGGGTCATGGATGGAGGTCCATGGGTCATGGATGGAGTTGTGGACAACATCAATACAGCATGGATGGAGGTCCATGGGTCATGGATGGAGTTGTGGACAACATCAATACAGCATGGATGGAGGTCCATGGGTCATGGATGGAGTTGTGGACAACATCAATACAGCATGGATGGAGGTCCATGGGTCATGGATGGAGGTCCATGGGTCATGGATGGAGTTGTGGACAACATCAATACAGCATGGATGGAGGTCCATGGGTCATGGATGGAGTTGTGGACAACATCTTAGCCAACGATAACAAAATATTCTTCAGTTTTGGGTCTGCCGTAAAATCTCAGATTTAATGGCGGTCCGACAGGTCCGTGGATCAAATGAAAAAAATAAATAATGGCCCTTGACATGGAAAAGGTTGAAAGCCACTGTTGTTGTAAAGCATTCTGTGTGTCCAACAGTGTTACTGTCGTAAAGCATTCTGTGTGTCCAACAGTGTTACGGTCGTAAAGCATTCTGTGTGTCCAACAGTGTTGTAAAGCATTCTGTGTGTCCAACAGTGTTACTGTCGTAAAGCATTCTGTGTGTCCAACAGTGTTGTAAAGCATTCTGTGTGTCCAACAGTGTTACTGTCGTAAAGCATTCTGTGTGTCCAACAGTGTTACTGTCGTAAAGCATTCTGTGTGTCCAACAGTGTTACTGTCGTAAAGCATTCTGTGTGTCCAACAGTGTTGTAAAGCATTCTGTGTGTCCAACAGTGTCGTAAAGCATTCTGTGTGTCCAACACAAGGGGCCAGTGAGGCTATTCAACGTTGAAGCTCTGGGCCCTAGTGGTAGGAGGAGGGACTGCAGGCGGACCCGTGTATTCATGACCGGGAAACCCCGTGCAGCTGGGCTTTAACATGTAGGACCATCACCACCTACGTCACCCCGGACCTCAAATTTGAGGTCCGGAGGAGGTACTTCCGGCAGTCTTCCGGGTGCTTCAAAACGCCACTGAGCAACTTCCACTGACATGAATAGCTGGGGGGGCGGAGCTTCGCTCCAGTTCAGTCTCTATCCTTTTATATACTCTATGGTCCAACAGTGTCGTAAAGCATTCTGTGTGTCCAACAGTGTTGTAAAGCATTCTGTGTGTCCAACAGTGTTGTAAAGCATTCTGTGTGTCCAACAGTGTTGTAAAGCATTCTGTGTGTCCAACAGTGTTACTGTCGTAAAGCATTCTGTGTGTCCAACAGTGTTGTAAAGCATTCTGTGTCTCCAACAGTGTTGTAAAGCATTCTGTGTGTCCAACAGTGTTACGAATTGTCTTCCTGAATTCTAGAATAAACAGCAAGTCATTGATGTTCCTTTGGTGTCATTTAGACTTTTGGAGCAGCTGTTCTTCTTATGTCTGACAAAGGCTGACATCCCTAGTAGGCCTACCACGCACGCACGCACGCACGCACACCTTTTGATTATTTTACTTTTTTCTCCTTGCTCTTCCTCTATCTCTATTACATTACATTACAGTCATTTAGCAGACGCTTTTATCCAAAGCGACTTACAATAAGTGTATTCAACATAGGTAGGGAACAAAAACTACTAATCACCAGAAGTCTTTAGTGCATTTTCTGCAAAAACAAGCAACCAAGAGTATACCTAGCGCTAAGGTAAAAGTGCAATATATCAGCTACCTATTTCCTTAAACAGATGAGACAAAATAGCTAAATCAAATGAGCATGAGCTAAAACAATTAAGTGTATCGACTAAACAAGATCCAATAAACAATACAACAATAGAAAACAAGCGTTCGTACAACTAGTTAACAACAAGTAGGTCAGGCAGAGAGGAAGGGTAGTGTTTCCTGAAGAGGTGGGTTTTCAACCTGCGGCGAAATATGGGCAGTGACTCTGCTGTCCTAACATCAGTGGGGAGTTCATTCCACCACTGTGGGGCCAGAACAGAAAAGAGTCGTGACCGTGTGGATCGGCCAGAAGGACCCTTGAGTGACGAGGCAATCAGTCGCCCCGAGGTGGCAGACCGAAGTGGTCGGGCAGGGGTGTAGGCATCGACCATAGCCCGGAGGTAGGAAGGAGCTGTTCCTTTCACTGCCCTATAGGCTAACACCAGGGTTTTGAACTGGATGCGGGCCGCTACGGGGAGCCAGTGTAGAGAACGGAGAAGGATGGTTGTGTGGGAGAACTTGGGGCGGTTGAACACCAGACGAGCCGCAGCTTTCTGAACAAGCTCCAGAGGTCTGATGGCAGATGCCGGAGCACCAGCAAGGAGGGAGTTGCAGTAGTCCAGGCGGGAGATGACGAGAGCCTGGATGAGCACCTGGGCTGCCTTCTCCGTGAGGAAGGGGCGAATCCTCCTGATGTTGTAGAGGAGGAATCTGCAGGACCTTGTCACTGATGCGATGTTTGCCGAGAACGTCAGTTGATCGTCCAGGGTCACACCCAGATTTTTCGCAGTCCGAGTTGAGGTCACCACAGCATTATCAATGGTGATGGCCATGTCTCGGTGCGGACAGCCCTTCCCCGGGAGGAACATCAGCTCGGTCTTGTCCAGGTTGAGCTTCAGGTGGTTTGTCGACATCCACGCCGAGATGTCAGCCAGACAAGCAGCAATGCGTGCCTCCACTTGGGTATCAGAGGGGGGGAATGAGAGGATCAGCTGGGTGTCATCGGCATAGCAGTGGTAGGAAAAGCCATGGGAGTGGATGACAGCACCCAGAGATGTAGTGTAGAGAGAGAAAAGAAGAGGACCCAGAACCGAGCCTTGGGGAACCCCAGTTGTGAGCCTGTGTGGTTCTGACACAGACCCTCTCAGCATCACCTGGTAGGAGCGACCCGTCAGGTAGGATGCAAACAGGGAGAGTGCAGAGCCTGAGACACCCATCCCCTCGAGGGTGGAGAGGAGGATCTGATGGTTCACCGTGTCGAACGCTGCAGACAGGTCCAGGAGTATCAGGACGGAGGAGAGAGAGTTCGCTCTAGCGGCATGGAGCGACTCCGTCACTGCCAGCAGGGCAGTCTCTGTCGAGTGACCCACTTTGAACCCAGACTGGTTGGAGTCCAGGAGGTTGTTCTGGTGGAGATAGGAGGACAGTTGTTTAAAGACAGCACGTTCGAGAGTTTTAGATAGGAAGGATAGAAGGGAAACCGGTCTGTAGTTCTTGATCTCAGAGGGGTCAAGTGTCGGTTTCTTCAGGAGGGGGGTGACTCTGGCAGTCTTGAAAGTAGAGGGAAAGTAGCCAGATGTCAGAGAGGTGTTAATAAGGTGGGTTAAGAAGGGAAGAAGTTCAGGTGCAATAGACTGCAACAGAGTGGATGGGACCGGGTCCAGAGAGCATGAGGTGGGGCGACTAGAGGTAACAAGGAGAAGGACCTCGTTAGGGGAGAGGGGAGAGAAGTGGGATAGAGAGGGGATGGGGGGGGGAAGAGGAGTAGATGAAGGTAGAGAGGGGGGGGTGGCAGGCAGACGGGTGTGGGTAGTGCGCAGGGCACCAGCCGGGGGAGGAGGGAAGGAGGATCGGATATCGTTCACCTTCTTGTCAAAGAAGTTGGCGAAATCGTCAGGGAGGAGGGACGAGGAGGGAGGAGGGGGTGGTGGTTGTAGGAGAGAGGAGAAAGTTTCAAAGAGTTTTTTAGGGTTGGAAGCAGAAGCCTGAATTTTAGTGCAGAAAAAAGCAGCTTTAGCAGCTGATAGAGAGGAGGAAAAAGTAGAAATGAGAGATTGGAAGGTGAGAAGGTCCTCCGGGAGGTTGCCATTTCTCCATTTGCGCTCAGCCGCTCTCAGGCTCCGTCTCTCAGTCCGCACTGAGTCCGACAACCAGGGGGCAGGTGGAGTTTGGCGTGCAGGCCTGGTGGTGAGGGGACAGAGATGGTCGAGAGAAGAGGATAGAGTAGAGAAAAGAAGATCTGTGGCGGTATCAGGGGATAGAAGAGCAAAGGATTCAGGGGCAGGGAGAGCAGAGAGAACAGAAGAGGAAAGATCAGTGGAGGAAAGTGAGCGAAGATTGTGACGTGAGGAAATCATGTGGGTAGGGAGGGGCTGTGAGGGGGGAGAGGAGAGAGAGAGAGAGTAGGACATGAAGTAGTGATCAGAGAGTTTCTTACCCTTTTCACTGGAAAGAGGAGTGACAGACAGGTTAGCAATAGAGCAGCCTCTGGTGAAGATCAGGTCCAGTTGGTTGCCCGCCTCATGGGTAGGAGGAGATGGGGAAATAACTAGGTCAAAGGCGGCGAGAAACGAAAGTAGTGGGTCTAGCTGCTTCTCAGTCGGGAGGTTGAAGTCACCCAGAAGGATGAATCCAGAGCCATCGACAGGGAAGTGGGAGACTAGATGGTCCAGCTCCTCCAGGAAGCCACCAGCAGGGCCCGGTGGGCGATAAACAACTGCAATGGTGAGCTTGACTGGATGAGAAACAGTGACCACATGAAATTCAAATGAGGTAGGAGAGAATTGTGACAGTGAAACAGGAGAGTATTTCCATTTTCTGGAAATTAGCAGACCAACCCCACCACCTGTCCGCACGGCTCTGGGAGTGTGAGAGAAAGAGTACACATCTGACAGAGCCGCGGGCGTAGCAGTGTTTTCTGGTCTGATCCAGGTCTCAGTCAGAGCAAGGAAGTTAAGGGAGAGCAAGGATGCGTAGGCTGAGATGAAAGCAGATTTGCCTTCCACCACAGCCGAGTGGCAATTCCAAAGCCCTCCCGTTACCACGTGCTCGACGTGAGTTGAAAGAGTAGGATAGATGAGATTAGTTGTGTCGCGACATCTGGGTGTAACCCAGTGTTTGTGCGACCGCCAGGAAGAAGAGAGGACAGGAATAGGAAGAAAACACATTGTGGATCACTAAACATATACTACAATACACTACTATATCTATCACACTACTATATATGTCACTAATCAATGCTACAGCTTATCGTTCAGTGACGAAGTCGGACTTTGACAAAGTCGCCTGTCGCCTTTGTTCGCCTGGCCTTTCGACAAAGTCGCCTGTCGCCTTTGTTCGCCTGGCCTTTCGACAAAGTCGCCTGTCACCTTTGTTCGCCTGGCCTTTCGACAAAGTCGCCTGTCGCCTTTGTTCGCCTGGCCTTTCGACAAAGTCGCCTGTCGCCTTTGTTCGCCTGGCCTTTCGACAAAGTCGCCTGTCGCCTTTGTTCGCCTGGCCTTTCGACAAAGTCGCCTGTCGCCTTTGTTCGCCTGGCCTTCGTTTGCTGGACGCCGCTTAAAAGCTGACGCTTTCAGCTGGTGGTATAAGGCCACTTCAACTGATTGCTAATCGTCTGCCAGGAGTGCTGGCTAAACCACACACTTCACACTTCACAAGGAAATCAAGTGGGCTATACTACTTATCAAGTGGCCTATTACAGGGTGAAACTAATTACACTAGTCCAAAGTGCCACTAGCCTACTGTTTGAACACAAACAATACAACTATAAACTACTGACTACCACACAAGCTAATAATATAATACTAATACAAAAGCACTTAGAGTACCACTACCAGCAGTTTGCTAAAATACAAAATAATGCTACTTACTCAACTAGACAGGTCAGGAGCTCCGTTCACTTCAAATGTTGGTTACATTTCTTGAAAACTATACAAATAATAAATAAACTACAAAAGATAATTGTACCCACTCCTTTACACCTGTAAACCTGATGTGACAATAAGGTTGATTCTGACTCTAGTTCTGATTATTGCGCTATATATATATATATATTTGGTGGTCACAACGATAACCAGGACTTCAATGATGTGTGGAAATTCAGTCTCAAGAGCTTCTCCTGGAAGAAGGTTGAGCCCAAGGGGAAACACCCACATAGGACGAAGAATATCCTCTTTGGAGCAGACAACAGACCACGTGCCTGGGCTATACAGCCATGCGATCCGTTCTCGTATCACTAAACTTCGTCTTTTGGACAATACTTCGTCCTGGGCGTCGGGCGTTACTAATAGAAAGGACAAAGTACTTCGTCCTGGGCGATGGGAGTGTTGATATCAAACGGATTGGATTTTTTTTTTGGGTTCGCCTATCCTTCTGCAACATTGTACAATGTACAATGTTGCATTTCGCACGTGCACATTGCCGTTCACTTCCCCGTGTAGCCTCAGGTCTACCATTCTGAAATTTAATTTAATTATATTTATATATATAAATACATATATAAATAAAGAGTAAAGAGAGCCTACTGTCAGCTGTCCAGCAGTCCAAATATTATTAAATTAAATTTCAGAATGGTAGACCTGAGGCCTGAGGCCTACCATTGCGTGGCACATCTATGCACGGAATGTCTATGTCTATGTGCGGCCTAGAGGGCATCTGAGCATGTGCAACACCATACCTCTTACACCATGTGTCCTCTAGAGGGCATCTGAGCATGTGCAGCACCATACCTCTTACACCATGTGTCCTCTAGAGGGCCTCTGAGCATGTGCAGCACCATACCTCTTACACCATGTGTCCTCTAGAGGGCATCTGAGCATGTGCAACACCATACCTCTTACACCATGTGTCCTAGAGGGCCTCTGAGCATGTGCAGCACCATACCTCTTACACCATGTGTCCTCTAGAGGGCCTCTGAGCATGTGCAGCACCATACCTCTTACACCATGTGTCCTCTAGAGGGCCTCTGAGCATGTGCAGCACCATACCTCTTACACCATGTGTCCTCTAGAGGGCCTCTGAGCATGTGCAGCACCATACCTCTTACACCATGTGTCCTCTAGAGGGCCTCTGAGCATTTGCAGCACCATACCTCTTACACCATGTGTCCTCTAGAGGGCCTCTGAGCATGTGCAACACCATACCTCTTACACCATGTGTCCTCTAGAGGGCCTCTGAGCATGTGCAACACCATACCTCTTACACCATGTGTCCTCTAGAGGGCCTCTGAGCATGTGCAACACCATACCTCTTACACCATGTGTCCTCTAGAGGGCCTCTGAGCATGTGCAACACCATACCTCTTACACCATGTGTCCTTTGGGAAACCGGGCCATTAACAGTGTCGTGTACCTGTCCACTCAAAAAAGGAGCATGGTTGCTATGGTTAGTGTGTGACGTCACTGTTGCACCACTCAGTTCACACAGGTGTGATTTTTTCTTTACTTTCACAATAGTAATAGTGCAATATTGTCAGAACTTCACAGAACTGCTACTGTAAGCTTAAAAAGTGCATTAGAAAACACAGACATAGCTTAATTTGCTGCACTCATATGATCCATTCATTCAGGTAGTTACCACATGAGCACATACCTGGCCATAAACTACTATAAACACATACCTGGCCATAAACTACTATAAACACATACCTGGCCATAAACTACTATAAACACATACCTGGCCATAAACTACTATAAACACATACCTGGCCATAAACTACTATAAATGAGCACATACCTGGCCATAAACTACTATACATACCTGGCCATAAACTACTATAAACACATACCTGGCCATAAACTACTATACATACCTGGCCATAAACTACTATAAACACATACCTGGCCATAAACTACTATACATACCTGGCCATAAACTACTATAAACACATACCTGGCCATAAACTACTATAAACACATACCTGGCCATAAACTACTATAAATGAGCACATACCTGGCCATAAACTACTATACATACCTGGCCATAAACTACTATAAACACATACCTGGCCATAAACTACTATACATGAGCACATACCTGGCCATAAACTACTATACATGAGCACATACCTGGCCATAAACTACTATACATGAGCACATACCTGGCCATAAACTACTATACAACACATACCTGGCCATAAACTACTATACAACACATACCTGGCCATAAACTACTATACATGAGCACATACCTGGCCATAAACTACTATACAACACATACCTGGCCATAAACTACTATACATGAGCACATACCTGGCCATAAACTACTATACATGAGCACATACCTGGCCATAAACTACTATAAACACATACCTGGCCATAAACTACTATACATACCTGGCCATAAACTACTATACAACACATACCTGGCCATAAACTACTATACATGAGCACATACCTGGCCATAAACTACTATACATGAGCACATACCTGGCCATAAACTACTATACATGAGCACATACCTGGCCATAAACTACTATACATGAGCACATACCTGGCCATAAACTACTATACGTGAGCACATACCTGGCCATAAACTACTATACAACACATACCTGGCCATAAACTACTATACATGACCACATACCTGGCCATAAACTACTATACAACACATACCTGGCCATAAACTACTATACATACCTGGCCATAAACTACTATAAATGAGCACATACCTGGCCATAAACTACTATACATACCTGGCCATAAACTACTATACAACACATACCTGGCCATAAACTACTATACATACCTGGCCATAAACTACTATACAACACATACCTGGCCATAAACTACTATACATGAGCACATACCTGGCCATAAACTACTATACATACCTGGCCATAAACTACTATACATACCTGGCCATAAACTACTATACATACCTGGCCATAAACTACTATAAACACATACCTGGCCATAAACTACTATAAACACATACCTGGCCATAAACTACTATAAACACATACCTGGCCATAAACTAATATACTCATATGATCCATTCTTATAGTTACCACATGAGCACATACCTGGCCATAAACTACTATAAACACATACCTGGCCATAAACTACTATAAACACATACCTGGCCATAAACTACTATACATGAGCACATACCTGGCCATAAACTACTATACATACCTGGCCATAAACTACTATAAACACATACCTGGCCATAAACTACTATACATACCTGGCCATAAACTACTATAAACACATACCTGGCCATAAACTACTATACATGAGCACATACCTGGCCATAAACTACTATACATGAGCACATACCTGGCCATAAACTAATATACAACATATACCTGGCCATAAACTACTATACATGAGCACATACCTGGCCATAAACTACTATACATACCTGGCCATAAACTACTATACATGAGCACATACCTGGCCATAAACTACTATAAACACATACCTGGCCATAAACTACTATAAACACATACCTGGCCATAAACTACTATACATGAGCACATACCTGGCCATAAACTACTATACATGAGCACATACCTGGCCATAAACTACTATACAACACATACCTGGCCATAAACTACTATAAACACATACCTGGCCATAAACTACTATACATGAGCACATACCTGGCCATAAACTACTATACATGAGCACATACCTGGCCATAAACTACTATACAACACATACCTGGCCATAAACTACTATACATGAGCACATACCTGGCCATAAACTACTATACATGAGCACATACCTGGCCATAAACTACTATACAACACATACCTGGCCATAAACTACTATACATGAGCACATACCTGGCCATAAACTACTATACATACCTGGCCATAAACTACTATACATACCTGGCCATAAACTACTATACATGAGCACATACCTGGCCATAAACTACTATACATGAGCACATACCTGGCCATAAACTACTATACATGAGCACATACCTGGCCATAAACTACTATACATACCTGGCCATAAACTACTATACATACCTGGCCATAAACTACTATACATACCTGGCCATAAACTACTATACATGAGCACATACCTGGCCATAAACTACTATACATGAGCACATACCTGGCCATAAACTAATATACAACACATACCTGGACACATACCTGGCCATAAACTACTATACAACACATACCTGGCCATAAACTACTATACAACACATACCTGGCCATAAACTACTATACATGAGCACATACCTGGCCATAAACTACTATACATGAGCACATACCTGGCCATAAACTAATATACAACACATACCTGGACACATACCTGGCCATAAACTACTATACAACACATACCTGGCCATAAACTACTATACAACACATACCTGGCCATAAACTACTATACATGAGCACATACCTGGCCATAAACTACTATACATGAGCACATACCTGGCCATAAACTACTATACATGAGCACATACCTGGCCATAAACTACTATACATGAGCACATACCTGGCCATAAACTACTATACATGAGCACATACCTGGCCATAAACTACTATACAACATATACCTGGACACATACCTGGCCATAAACTACTATACATGAGCACATACCTGGCCATAAACTACTATACATGAGCACATACCTGGCCATAAACTACTATAAACACATACCTGGCCATAAACTACTATACATGAGCACATACCTGGCCATAAACTACTATACATGAGCACATACCTGGCCATAAACTACTATACATGAGCACATACCTGGCCATAAACTACTATAAACACATACCTGGCCATAAACTACTATACAACACATACCTGGCCATAAACTACTATACAACACATACCTGGCCATAAACTACTATACATGAGCACATACCTGGCCATAAACTACTATACATGAGCACATACCTGGCCATAAACTACTATACATGAGCACATACCTGGCCATAAACTACTATACATGAGCACATACCTGGCCATAAACTACTATACAACACATACCTGGCCATAAACTACTATACATGAGCACATACCTGGCCATAAACTACTATACAACACATACCTGGCCATAAACTACTATACATACCTGGCCATAAACTACTATACAACACATACCTGGCCATAAACTACTATACATACCTGGCCATAAACTACTATACAACACATACCTGGCCATAAACTACTATAAACACATACCTGGCCATAAACTACTATACATGAGCACATACCTGGCCATAAACTACTATACATGAGCACATACCTGGCCATAAACTACTATACAACACATACCTGGACACATACCTGGCCATAAACTACTATACAACACATACCTGGCCATAAACTACTATACAACACATACCTGGCCATAAACTACTATACATGAGCACATACCTGGCCATAAACTACTATACATACCTGGCCATAAACTACTATACAACACATACCTGGCCATAAACTACTATACAACATATACCTGGCCATAAACTACTATACAACACATACCTGGCCATAAACTACTATACAACACATACCTGGCCATAAACTACTATACAACATATACCTGGCCATAAACTACTATACAACACATACCTGGCCATAAACTACTATACAACATATACCTGGCCATAAACTACTATACATGAGCACATACCTGGCCATAAACTACTATACATGAGCACATACCTGGCCATAAACTACTATACATGAGCACATACCTGGCCATAAACTACTATACAACACATACCTGGCCATAAACTACTATACATACCTGGCCATAAACTACTATACAACACATACCTGGCCATAAACTACTATACAACATATACCTGGCCATAAACTACTATACAACATATACCTGGCCATAAACTACTATACAACATATACCTGGCCATAAACTACTATACAACATATACCTGGCCATAAACTACTATACATGAGCACATACCTGGCCATAAACTACTATACATGAGCACATACCTGGCCATAAACTACTATACATGAGCACATACCTGGCCATAAACTACTATACAACACATACCTGGCCATAAACTACTATACATGAGCACATACCTGGCCATAAACTACTATACATGAGCACATACCTGGCCATAAACTACTATACATGAGCACATACCTGGCCATAAACTACTATACAACACATACCTGGCCATAAACTACTATACAACACATACCTGGCCATAAACTACTATACATACCTGGCCATAAACTACTATACATGAGCACATACCTGGCCATAAACTACTATACATGAGCACATACCTGGCCATAAACTACTATACATGAGCACATACCTGGCCATAAACTACTATACAACACATACCTGGCCATAAACTACTATAAACACATACCTGGCCATAAACTACTATACAACACATACCTGGCCATAAACTACTATACATGAGCACATACCTGGCCATAAACTACTATACATGAGCACATACCTGGCCATAAACTACTATACAACACATACCTGGCCATAAACTACTATAAACACATACCTGGCCATAAACTACTATACATGAGCACATACCTGGCCATAAACTACTATACAACACATACCTGGCCATAAACTACTATACAACACATACCTGGCCATAAACTACTATACATGAGCACATACCTGGCCATAAACTACTATAAACACATACCTGGCCATAAACTACTATACAACACATACCTGGCCATAAACTACTATACATGAGCACATACCTGGCCATAAACTACTATACATACCTGGCCATAAACTACTATACAACATATACCTGGCCATAAACTACTACACATGAGCACATACCTGGCCATAAACTACTATACAACACATACCTGGCCATAAACTACTATACATGAGCACATACCTGGCCATAAACTACTATACATACCTGGCCATAAACTACTATAAACACATACCTGGCCATAAACTACTATACATACCTGGCCATAAACTACTATACAACACATACCTGGCCATAAACTACTATAAACACATACCTGGCCATAAACTACTATACATGAGCACATACCTGGCCATAAACTACTATACATGAGCACATACCTGGCCATAAACTACTATACATACCTGGCCATAAACTACTATACAACACATACCTGGCCATAAACTACTATACAACACATACCTGGCCATAAACTACTATACATGAGCACATACCTGGCCATAAACTACTATACATGAGCACATACCTGGCCATAAACTAATATACAACACATACCTGGCCATAAACTACTATACAACACATACCTGGCCATAAACTACTATACAACACATACCTGGCCATAAACTACTATACAACACATACCTGGCCATAAACTACTATACATGAGCACATACCTGGCCATAAACTACTATACAACACATACCTGGCCATAAACTACTATACATGAGCACATACCTGGCCATAAACTACTATACAACACATACCTGGCCATAAACTACTATACATGAGCACATACCTGGCCATAAACTACTATACAACACATACCTGGCCATAAACTACTATACATGAGCACATACCTGGCCATAAACTACTACACATGAGCACATACCTGGCCATAAACTACTATACAACACATACCTGGCCATAAACTACTATACATGAGCACATACCTGGCCATAAACTACTATACATGAGCACATACCTGGCCATAAACTACTACACATGAGCACATACCTGGCCATAAACTACTACACATGAGCACATACCTGGCCATAAACTACTATACAACACATACCTGGCCATAAACTACTATACATGAGCACATACCTGGCCATAAACTACTATACATGAGCACATACCTGGCCATAAACTACTACACATGAGCACATACCTGGCCATAAACTACTATACAACACATACCTGGCCATAAACTACTATACAACACATACCTGGCCATAAACTACTATACAACACATACCTGGCCATAAACTACTATACATGAGCACATACCTGGCCATAAACTACTATACATGAGCACATACCTGGCCATAAACTACTATACATGAGCACATACCTGGCCATAAACTAATATACTCATATGATCCATTCTTATAGTTACCACATGAGCACATACCTGGCCATAAACTACTATAAACACATACCTGGCCATAAACTACTATAAACACATACCTGGCCATAAACTACTATACATGAGCACATACCTGGCCATAAACTACTATACATGAGCACATACCTGGCCATAAACTACTATACAACACATACCTGGCCATAAACTACTATACATGAGCACATACCTGGCCATAAACTACTACACATGAGCACATACCTGGCCATAAACTACTATACAACACATACCTGGCCATAAACTACTATACATGAGCACATACCTGGCCATAAACTACTATACATGAGCACATACCTGGCCATAAACTACTACACATGAGCACATACCTGGCCATAAACTACTATACAACACATACCTGGCCATAAACTACTATACAACACATACCTGGCCATAAACTACTATACAACACATACCTGGCCATAAACTACTATACATGAGCACATACCTGGCCATAAACTACTATACATGAGCACATACCTGGCCATAAACTACTATACATGAGCACATACCTGGCCATAAACTAATATACTCATATGATCCATTCTTATAGTTACCACATGAGCACATACCTGGCCATAAACTACTATAAACACATACCTGGCCATAAACTACTATAAACACATACCTGGCCATAAACTACTATACATGAGCACATACCTGGCCATAAACTACTATACATGAGCACATACCTGGCCATAAACTACTATACAACACATACCTGGCCATAAACTACTATACATGAGCACATACCTGGCCATAAACTACTATACAACACATACCTGGCCATAAACTACTATACATACCTGGCCATAAACTACTATACAACACATACCTGGCCATAAACTACTATAAACACATACCTGGCCATAAACTACTATACATGAGCACATACCTGGCCATAAACTACTATACATGAGCACATACCTGGCCATAAACTACTATACAACACATACCTGGCCATAAACTACTATACATGAGCACATACCTGGCCATAAACTACTACACATGAGCACATACCTGGCCATAAACTACTATACAACACATACCTGGCCATAAACTACTATACATGAGCACATACCTGGCCATAAACTACTATACATGAGCACATACCTGCCCATAAACTACTACACATGAGCACATACCTGGCCATAAACTACTATACAACACATACCTGGCCATAAACTACTATACAACACATACCTGGCCATAAACTACTATACAACACATACCTGGCCATAAACTACTATACATGAGCACATACCTGGCCATAAACTACTATACATGAGCACATACCTGGCCATAAACTACTATACATGAGCACATACCTGGCCATAAACTAATATACTCATATGATCCATTCTTATAGTTACCACATGAGCACATACCTGGCCATAAACTACTATAAACACATACCTGGCCATAAACTACTATAAACACATACCTGGCCATAAACTACTATACATGAGCACATACCTGGCCATAAACTACTATACATGAGCACATACCTGGCCATAAACTACTATACATGAGCACATACCTGGCCATAAACTACTATACATGAGCACATACCTGGCCATAAACTACTATACATGAGCACATACCTGGCCATAAACTACTATACAACACATACCTGGCCATAAACTACTATACATGAGCACATACCTGGCCATAAACTACTATACAACACATACCTGGCCATAAACTACTATACATACCTGGCCATAAACTACTATACAACACATACCTGGCCATAAACTACTATAAACACATACCTGGCCATAAACTACTATACATGAGCACATACCTGGCCATAAACTACTATACATGAGCACATACCTGGCCATAAACTACTATACAACACATACCTGGCCATAAACTACTATACATGAGCACATACCTGGCCATAAACTACTACACATGAGCACATACCTGGCCATAAACTACTATACAACACATACCTGGCCATAAACTACTATACATGAGCACATACCTGGCCATAAACTACTATACATGAGCACATACCTGGCCATAAACTACTACACATGAGCACATACCTGGCCATAAACTACTACACATGAGCACATACCTGGCCATAAACTACTACACATGAGCACATACCTGGCCATAAACTACTATACAACACATACCTGGCCATAAACTACTATACATGAGCACATACCTGGCCATAAACTACTATACATGAGCACATACCTGGCCATAAACTACTACACATGAGCACATACCTGGCCATAAACTACTATACAACACATACCTGGCCATAAACTACTATACAACACATACCTGGCCATAAACTACTATACAACACATACCTGGCCATAAACTACTATACATGAGCACATACCTGGCCATAAACTACTATACATGAGCACATACCTGGCCATAAACTACTATACATGAGCACATACCTGGCCATAAACTAATATACTCATATGATCCATTCTTATAGTTACCACATGAGCACATACCTGGCCATAAACTACTATAAACACATACCTGGCCATAAACTACTATAAACACATACCTGGCCATAAACTACTATACATGAGCACATACCTGGCCATAAACTACTATACATGAGCACATACCTGGCCATAAACTACTATACAACACATACCTGGCCATAAACTACTATACATGAGCACATACCTGGCCATAAACTACTACACATGAGCACATACCTGGCCATAAACTACTATACAACACATACCTGGCCATAAACTACTATACATGAGCACATACCTGGCCATAAACTACTATACATGAGCACATACCTGGCCATAAACTACTACACATGAGCACATACCTGGCCATAAACTACTATACAACACATACCTGGCCATAAACTACTATACAACACATACCTGGCCATAAACTACTATACAACACATACCTGGCCATAAACTACTATACATGAGCACATACCTGGCCATAAACTACTATACATGAGCACATACCTGGCCATAAACTAATATACTCATATGATCCATTCTTATAGTTACCACATGAGCACATACCTGGCCATAAACTACTATAAACACATACCTGGCCATAAACTACTATAAACACATACCTGGCCATAAACTACTATACATGAGCACATACCTGGCCATAAACTACTATACATGAGCACATACCTGGCCATAAACTACTATACAACACATACCTGGCCATAAACTACTATACATGAGCACATACCTGGCCATAAACTACTATACAACACATACCTGGCCATAAACTACTATACATACCTGGCCATAAACTACTATACAACACATACCTGGCCATAAACTACTATAAACACATACCTGGCCATAAACTACTATACATGAGCACATACCTGGCCATAAACTAATATACTCATATGATCCATTCTTATAGTTACCACATGAGCACATACCTGGCCATAAACTACTATAAACACATACCTGGCCATAAACTACTATAAACACATACCTGGCCATAAACTACTATAAACACATACCTGGCCATAAACTACTATAAACACATACCTGGCCATAAACTACTATAAACACATACCTGGCCATAAACTACTATACATGAGCACATACCTGGCCATAAACTACTATACATGAGCACATACCTGGCCATAAACTACTATACATGAGCACATACCTGGCCATAAACTACTATACATGAGCACATACCTGGCCATAAACTACTATACAACATATACCTGGACACATACCTGGCCATAAACTACTATACAACATATACCTGGACACATACCTGGCCATAAACTACTATACATGAGCACATACCTGGCCATAAACTACTATACATGAGCACATACCTGGCCATAAACTACTATACATGAGCACATACCTGGCCATAAACTACTATACATACCTGGCCATAAACTACTATAAACACATACCTGGCCATAAACTACTATACATGAGCACATACCTGGCCATAAACTACTATACATGAGCACATACCTGGCCATAAACTACTATACATGAGCACATACCTGGCCATAAACTACTATACAACACATACCTGGCCATAAACTACTATACATGAGCACATACCTGGCCATAAACTACTATACAACACATACCTGGCCATAAACTACTATACATGAGCACATACCTGGCCATAAACTACTATACATGAGCACATACCTGGCCATAAACTACTATACATGAGCACATACCTGGCCATAAACTACTATAAACACATACCTGGCCATAAACTACTATACAACATATACCTGGCCATAAACTACTATACATGAGCACATACCTGGCCATAAACTACTATACATGAGCACATACCTGGCCATAAACTACTATACAACATATACCTGGCCATAAACTACTATACATGAGCACATACCTGGCCATAAACTACTATACAACATATACCTGGCCATAAACTACTATACATGAGCACATACCTGGCCATAAACTACTATACATACCTGGCCATAAACTACTATACATGAGCACATACCTGGCCATAAACTACTATACATACCTGGCCATAAACTACTATACAACACATACCTGGCCATAAACTACTATACATGAGCACATACCTGGCCATAAACTACTATACATGAGCACATACCTGGCCATAAACTACTATACATGAGCACATACCTGGCCATAAACTACTATACATACCTGGCCATAAACTACTATACATGAGCACATACCTGGCCATAAACTACTATACAACACATACCTGGCCATAAACTACTATACATGAGCACATACCTGGCCATAAACTACTATACATGAGCACATACCTGGCCATAAACTACTATAAACACATACCTGGCCATAAACTACTATACATGAGCACATACCTGGCCACAAACTACTATAAACACATACCTGGCCATAAACTACTATACATGAGCACATACCTGGCCATAAACTACTATACAACATATACCTGGACACATACCTGGCCATAAACTACTATACAACATATACCTGGACACATACCTGGCCATAAACTACTATACAACATATACCTGGACACATACCTGGCCATAAACTACTATACTCATATGATCCATTCATTCAGGTAGTTACCACATGAGCACATACCTGGCCATAAACTAATATACAAATATACACATCTCTTCACAATTAACCCCAGCAGCACAACAATATAGTTCCCAACAATCATATTTGTCAATCAGACAACATGGATGGCTGATATAATTACTTATTTCAAATGGATTAATCAGAAGGGTGGCTGACATGGCCAACATGAAATGGCAACATGAAATGGCAAACATTTTTGTTTGATGCGGGGGAGGGGGGCACAACACAGCCATCAAACACAAATGTTTAGTCAAACCATGTGACTTCCATTGGAAATGCATTGGGGCGGCCATTAAACACGGACACAAGACGGGTGTCTTTTAGGTGTGAATGAGGTCTTGCGTGTGTCTCATATGTGAAAGAGGCCTAAATGTTCTGGTGAATGGTGAAGTGAGGGGTGCTCTTATCATCGTACAGCATCGTGACGTAGAATACACTGTCTGTTTGCTCGCCCACATATGACGTAAAATGATCCATTCAGTGTTTGTGTAGGACAAGGTTTGTGAACACACACACCAAAAGCTGGATATAGGAGGAGCTAGTGCCCCTCAAAAAAGACAGAAAAGAGAAAACGCTATTGTTACTGCTACTGAATTAGTTACATTTTCGCTAGAAACAGACTGTATCATAATATATGAGTGACTGACTGTCGCAAACGATACATACACCTCCCTGACAATATAACGATACAGAGACACCTCCCTGACAATATAACGATATAGAGACACCTCCCTGACAATATAACGATACAGAGACACCTCCCTGACAATATAACGATACAAAGACACCTCCATGACAATATAACGATACAGAGACACCTCCTCCCTGACAATATAACGATACAGAGACACCTCCCTGACAATATAACGATACAGAGACACCTCCCTGACAATATAACGATACAGAGACACCTCCCTGACAATATAACAATATAAAAAACAATATAAAAGTTGCTCTGAATTAAGAGCGTCTGCTAAATGCCTAAATTGTAAATTGTAAATAACGATACAGAGACACCCTCCCTGACAATAACGATACAGAGACACCTCCCTGACAATATAACGATACAGAGACACCTCCCTGACAATATAACGATACAGAGACACCTCCCTGACAATATAACGATACAGAGACACCTCCCTGACAATATAACGATACAGAGACACCTCCCTGACAATATAACGACACAGAGACACCTCCCTGACAATATAACGATACAGAGACACCTCCCTGACAATAACGCAGAGACAGCTTGTTTATTTTTGGACCACAACGCTTATAGTAGACGATATTAAGATCATATTAAGATCGCCCCATGTTATTCTCCATAGAGAAATTACTAACGTGAACCAGGGGAATCGAGGGGACGAGCGAGACTAACCCTAACGAGCAACATCAGGACTTCGGCGTTCTATGAGTTGCATTGGTGTGGTTTACGTTCAAATACATAATATACGTTTTTATAATAATAATAATTACATATACATACACATATTATGTCGACCCGACGCTTTGGTGTGGTTTGGGCTTTAGAAATGGGCTAATCGTAACTTATTTTTTATCTCAAACCCTAACCTAACCATAACCTAACCTAACCATAACCAAACCCTAACCTAACCATAACCAAACCCTAACCTAACCATAACCTAACCTAACCATAACCAAACCCTAACCTAACCATTACCATAACCTAACCTAACCATAACCAAACCCTAACCGTAACCGTAACCAAACCCTAACCATAACCAAACCCTAACCTAACCATAACCAAACCCTAACCGTAACCGTAACCATAACCTAACCTACCCTAACCGTAACCATAACCTAACCTAAACTAACCATAACCAAACCCTAACCATTACCATAACCTAACCTAACCATAACCAAACCCTAACCATAACCGTAACCAAACCCTAACCGTAACCAAACCCTAATCTAACCATAACAAAACCCTAACCGTAACCATAACCGTAACCAAACCCTAACCGTAACCATAACCTAACCTAAACTAACCATAACCAAACCCTAAACGTAACCATAACCGCAAGCACGGGAGCAGCGCGTGTTGGAGCAGC